>NC_142481.1:459545-611060 GCF_049115385.1 Moschus berezovskii
CTGACTCTCCTGTGGCATCCAGGGCGGAGACAATGTTGGGAATATAGGACGGGGCCTGGCACCCAGGACATGTAAACACTTGCTTGTTGAAGTAATGAAGGAACTTGGATGGTACCCGGAACGCAGCTGATGCTCAATAAAATTTTAATTTGTCTGTTTCCTGGGTCCCAGGTGGTTAAAATCCGTTGCTTTGGGTCTCCTTTACCTTTATTTCTTACGGACAAAAGCTCCTCAAGAAAGCGAGGTTCCAGAGTTGACGTGGTGGGACCTCGTCCTTCCCCACCTCCAAACCCCGGAGGTCTCGCCCAGTCCGGGAAGGAATGCAGGTCTGGCTGGCTCCAGGCTCTGAGGAGTCAGGCCAGCTAATCTCGAAGGCAATGCTCGTGAAGCCAAAGACCTCAATCCCTTCCACCAAATCCATGACCCAACCTCCGCCCCAACTCCTCCCCTCGGACACTGAGACGCCACTCCCTAATCGGGCCCCGCCCACTCGGCCCCGCCCAGACCGCCCACAGCGACCCAAACTAGGCCGAAGCAGTAAAAGGGATGCGACACAGGCGCGCGCGGCTATGTACACACCCTGGCCGGAGTCCCAAGGAAGACCCTGGACCCGCGCTCCGCCCGGCCTCCCCTACCCCGGCCAACCCAAACCTCACTTACCGCCGGACAGTGGGACAAAGACTGAGGCCGCCACGGAGCGCACTGCGCCTGCGCACCAACGCTGAACTACACCTCCCAGAGGGCGGCGCGCGCCTCCGAGCGTCTTCCGTTCGCCACGCCCCCTCCTGGGTGGCTGAGGTTGAGGAGCTCTGAATCTTGGCTCCGCCTTGTTTTCCAGCCAGAGACCCTCTAGTTCCGCACTCCTTGGAGGAATGGCAGGACGAAGGCCACGCCTGCTGCGGGCCGAGATTGCGCCTAGCTGGGCGGGCGCCGAACTACAACTCCCAGAGGGCGGTGCGCCCACCTCTGGTCGTCTCTTAGCTCGTTGGGGCGGAGGCCGAGAGGTTCGAGCCCCTCTGACGCCTCACTCCTGGGACTGGAGCGGGCGGCTGCGACCGCGTTGGTCTGGGAGTGCGCTTGCGCGGAGGGCGCCGAACTGCGTCGCCTAGAGGGCCACTCGCAGCTTCCCTGGGCGTCTATTCCCGCCCGTCCGGTTCTTCTGGTACATGAATTCGAGTCCTGACACCTCTGCCGCCGCTGCGGTGAGGAGCCTTGTGATTGTAGCCCGGCGCTCAGTAGGTGCCAGCATTTAGTACACGGTTATAAGAAACATGGGATATTTGAAAACTGCTTTACACACTGCTTCGTAATTGTCAGAACTGTGCGTTTCAATAGCAGCATAGTGTTCACCCAGTGGTAAAGAACGTGCCTGACAATGCAGAAGGTGTAACAGACGCGGGTTCCATCCCTGTGTCGTCGGGAAGATCCCTTGGTGCAGGAAATGGCAACCCACTCCAGTATTCTTATCAGGAGAATCCCTTGGATCGGGAAACCTGGGGGCTACAGTCCAGGGACCCGCAAAGAATGGGACAGGACTGAAGTGATTTAGCACCTGGACATAGTACGCAAAGCTTCCCAGGTGGCTCAGTGGTAAAGAATCCGCCTGCAATGCAAGAGACGCGGGTTTGATTCCTGGGTGGGGAAGACCCCTTGGAGTAGGAAACTGCAACCCACTCCAGTATTCTTGCCTGGAAAATTCCACTAACGGAGGAGTCTGGCAGGCTACAGTCCGTGGGGTTGCAGAGAGTCAGATGCCACTGAGCATGAGTACGTTAAAAGTTGACGTCCCCTCACGTGACTGTATTCGCCATTTGGTGAACACTGATTAAGGCCAACCATGTGGCATGCTCAGGGTACAGCAGTCAAGTGTACAAGGTGAGACCGTTCTCCATTCCCCTACTTGAGCTGGACTTATTTTCAGTAATGCATGTGAACATCCAATGGAGCAAGAATCTAACCAAGGCTGAGCCACCTGCTTTTGCCCTTTTAAGAGGGGACTGATTGAGTCAGATAAGTTGGGGCTTGCATGATGGATCTGAAGCTGAGAAAAAGTTTCAAGCCAAGGGCATCTTTTCTTTGACTAAAACAGCTATTTATTTGGAAAAACTCTGATGCTGAAAACAGCAGACAATAAGAATTCTTATGTTAGGGGAAAAAAATAGCTGGTGACATCTTTTTTTACACATAACAGGTGAAAAGATTTGGTTGGTTCACACATGAGTAAAAGACTTCAAATCGAGTAAGCCTCGAGTAAGTGGTTGTTACGAGATGTGTCTGATGGCTCAAAATCGGAATGCTCTCATGATGCAAGCTCTAGTTTTTCTTTTAAGGTGTCATATAGAGACTAGAAAGGATCATATTTGTGATTGTCATACTGAAAACTACTCTTCTGTCTGAAGTAAGAAAGCTTTAAAGTGTTCATAAAATGTCAATTACCACTTCCCTCACCTGCAAATCCAAATGAAAAATAAGATGGTTTTTCCTTTTTCTTTCACAAAATGTGTACCCTTTTTCTCCCCAGTTTCCTTTTACCAGATCAAAAGGCATGAAAACTTCCCATGTGGCACTAGTGGTAAAGAGCCCATCTGCCAATGCAGAAGATATGAGAGATATGGTTTCAGTCCCTGGGTTGGGAAGATCCCCTGAGGAGAAAATAGGAACCCACTCCAGTATTCTTGTCGGGAAAATCCCATGGACAAAGTAGCCTGGCAAGCTACAGTCTATGGGGTCACAGAGTCCGTCACAACTGAAGCAACTTAGCATAAACTCTCTCATGATGACATCTTTGCTTAAAAAAATTGTTTCTGGCTGTGCTGGGTTTTCATTGCTGTGCTAGCTTTCCTCTAGTTGCAGTGCACGGGCTTCCTATCGTGGTGGCTTCTCTTGTGGAGCATGGGCTGTAGGATGTTGCTTTAATGAGTATTTTTCAATGAACTTGGCCATCACAAGTACAAAAGATAAATTGTGGTATAGTCATTCAAGGGGAAACTATACAGCCGCGAAAATAAATGAAATTTAGTCTCACATATCAAAAAGGATAAATTCTGGGACTCTCCTGGAGGTCTAGTAGTTAGGAATCCATGCTTCCACTGCAGGGGGCTGGGTTCAGTCCCTGGTTGGGGAACTAAGATTCCAACAGGTAAAATGGCAAAACAAACAACAACAAAAAGCCCTACACAAAGCCAAAAGGATAAATCTTGTAATGATAAATTTATGGAGCAAAAAATGCAAGTTGTAGATGAAATTCTATGCTTTTATATGAATGCAAAACTGTGCTTTGTATTGTTTTGAAACAGACACATTGTAAAGTTTCAGGAAACACATGGCGTGATTCACATCTCATTCAGGACAGTGGCTGCCCCCGGAGGAAGGGGGGTTTCTATTCCAGAGGGGAATGTTTTTAAGTAGCTACGTTGTGTCCAACTCTTTGTGACCCCATGGACTACAGCATGCCAGGCTTCCTTGTCCTTCACTATTTCCTGGAGTTTGCTCAAGTTGGTGATTGTATCCAACCATCTCATCCTCAATCTCCCCCTTCTCTTTCTACCCTCAATCTTTCCCAGAATCAGTCTTTTCCAATGAAGAGAGGGGAACAAAGGGATTTAGGCCTGTAGGTTGATATTCTTTATTATTTTTTTATTTAGCTTAGGAGTCTTTTCACAGGTTTCATTGAATCTCATACAAATTTTTGTTTTACATAGTTTTCTTAAAAGAAAAAGGAACAAACATCTAACATTAAATTCCAGGGACATGAGAAATTGGATGCTGAATGTTGAACTGGTGGCAAAGCAGACCTGTGAAAGGGGAGCCTCTGCATGGTCACCAGCTGTAGAGAAACATCTTGACTTTCACCTGGGGGCAGGGTACTCAGAATCCCAAGCGTTGACCTTTGTGACTGTTAGAATATTAGCTAGAGAAAATGAGTTAATCCTAGGGTTTGAGAGCATGAGGTATTAGATTGGTGCAAATGTAATTGCCCTTTTGGACCATGAATTTTAAATCATTATACTAAGCTCAAAAACATCTTTATTAATCCAAATAGGAACCATTACAATCAAGATTTTGCCAATGAGAAATAAGTTTGCTGATTCCTATAGTATAAAAATCCATGCTTCAGGATTCAACGCACTCTTGGAAAGCATTTTCTGCATCCTGCTGGTTGTGGAAGTGGTTTTCCTGCAAAAAGTTCTCAGGATGCTTGAAGAAGTGGTAGCTGATTGGCCAGAGGTCAGGTGAATATGGCTGATGAGGCAAAACTCTGTAGACCAATTCATTCAATTTTTGAAGCACTGGCTATCTGATATTGGGTCAGGCATTGTCATGGACAATTGAACCTTTTCTGTTGACTAATGCCGGCTACAGGTGTTGCAGTTTTTGGTGTGTTTCATACATTTGCTGAGCATACTTCTCAGATGTAATGATTTCACCATGATTCAGAAAGCTGTAGTGGATCAGGCCAACAGTAGACCACCAAATGGTGACCATGACCCTTTTTTGGTGCAAGTTTGCCTTTGGAAAGCGCTTTGGGGCTTTTCAGTACAACCACTGAGCTGGTCATTGCTGGTTATCGTATAAAATCCACTTTTCATCGCATGTCACAATCCAATCAAGAAATGGTTCAGTGTTGCACAGAATAAGAGGACACTACAAAACAACAATATATATATATTTTTTGGTCAGCTCACAAGGCATCCACTGATTGATCTTTTTCACCTTTCCAATTTGCTCCAAATGCCAAACAACCATAGAATGGTTGACGTTGAGTTCTTTGGCAACTTCTCATGTAGTTGTAAAGAATCAGCTTCGATGATGCTCTCAGTTGGTCTCAACTTCTGATGGCTGGCCACTACTCATCTTCAAGACTCTGTCTCCTTTGCAAAACTTCTTGAACCACCACTGTATGTTCATTAGCAGTTCCTGGGCCAGATGCATTGTTGATGCTGCGAGTTGTCTCCGCTGTTTTATGATCCATTTTTAACTCAAGAAAATTTCTGGAATTTTTGCCTAACATCATTTCCACTGTTGTTGTTCAGTTGCTAAGTTGTGTCAAACATTTTGTGACATCATGAACTACAGCATGCCAGGCTTCCCTGTCTTTCACTATCTCCTGGAGTTTGGTCAAACTTACATTCATTGAGTTGGTGATGCCATCCAACCATCTCATCCTCTGTTACCCCCTTCTCTTCCTGCCCTCAATCTTTCTCAGTCTAAACTAAATATAAAATCAACAGCAAGTAACATAATTACCAAAAAAAACCATAAAATGAGAAATGTGCATTCAAATTATATATAACATAGCCACATTTATTTAGAATGTATTTCAATATCAATATCTGAGCAAACTCCAGGAAAAAGTGAAGGACAGGGGAGCCAGGTGTGCTGCAGTCCATGGGATTGCAAAGAGTCAGACTCGACTTAACAACTGAACAACAACAGAAACAGTATCAAACGGCAAATTTGAACAAGCAAAAACTGCAATTGCTTTTGCACCAAACTAATAACTTCCAGCCTAGGTGACTTGTGCTAGTTATTTTACTGTTGGTGACCCTACACCCAGCTCATAAAATGCCCTACTTTTTCCAAAAAATGTGTCCTTGACTCACCCTCCCTTTACCTTTCATTCTCATCTGGCTATGACGAAATGGAACCAGCTGGGGCCTTTCACTTGCCATGGGGTGATCACATTTTGGACATCTCTCAGAAGGAGCATGTCCACGGAGAGCATACATTCTACTACCGCTCTGGTCTTTTCCCATTCAGAAACCTCAGTAACAGCTCAGACACAGCCCAGACTTCTGTAATTAGAGGCATCCAAAATGGCTGTTTGGACCAATCTTGGCCACCCCATCACTCAGAGAGAACAGGGTACCATCCAGCAAGCTCCCGTAACTGAAATAGGAGAGGGCCTGGACAAAAGGGAAGCGGCTTCATCACACACCTGTAACACGTTCGCCACTCACCCTTGGTAAACAGCTCTGCATTGAGAGGCCTTCTCCACGACTTGTTCTCCATATTAGGGGCTGGACTGCAGTCCATGATGCACAAACTTGAACCCCCTGCCTGTTGGCACTACCCTTAAAATACCAACTTGTCCACAATCTGACCACTGATCCCCACCCACCTTGATTACTGCATTGGTTCAAAAGTCATCACGGTCCTTCCCTCACCCTCTTGAGTCTATTCTCCTCACAAATGCCAGAGTGAGTGATCCTTTGATGCGGCCAGGGCCTATGGCTGCTCTGCTCAGACCCATGCCCTGGCGCACAGCAGAGCCATTCTGATGCTCCCAGGCTCTCTCCAACCTGTCACTCACTCTGACCATCTTACTGTTGTTGCAACTAAACAATAGAAACGTTGGTGGACAAATTAACAGGCGAGGCGAATGAGAAGTAAAGAGTTGGGGCCAGGAGGACCAGAATCCTCTGGGAAAGGGTCCCTTCCAACTACTTTCCTGGAATGGGGGCCTCGGTTCAGCAGACTCAAATTGAATTCGTAGCAAGGGGTAGGGCTTCATATGTGAGGCGAAGCTCGAAATTAGGTTCCTCGTCCGAAAAGGGAACATAACAGCCCCTTCCTTACAACTCTTTTTAACTACTGAATGAAAAGGAAAGCGCTTCAACAGACTTCAACAAAGTTCCTACAAAGAGCGGCTACCGTGAGCTGCCATTTTAGGGACAGGCAAACTGAGGCTCGCCAGGAGGCGATTTACCGAGCTTCCCCACCCGCTAGCCGGCGCGGTCCGCCTCTAGGACAGTATCTCCCACCTCGCCAAGGCCTCGAACACTGCTGTCCCTAGGAAACGGAACTTGGGACAAGTGCCGCTCGGGGAATTTGCCAAGAAGGCGCTTCCGGTCCAACCGGAAGCGCGCCCTTGGAACTACCACTCCCAGTAGCCCGCGCGACGCGTCCCCGTCGACGCCGGGGGAGAGGCCGCCATTGTCCGCGGCTGAGGTGAAGCGGTCGGCCGGGCGGTGGGATTATTACTGTTGCCGCTGCCGCTGGCCCGGCGGGTAGGGAGGACGGGCGGGGAGAGGCGGCGCCTACACTTGCGGCTGGCTCGCAGCCAGGGCAGGTCCCTTGGCCCGCCTCTGGCTTCGCGGAGGCGCTGGATCGGCTGGGTGGGTCCGGGTGAGCCCCGCGCGTCGGGCCTTTGTCCCCCGGGCGGGAACCCAAAGCTCACGGCCGAGCCGGGCCGAATGTGAGCGCAATAAAAGCCGAACGCCCTCGGCGAAGCGGGCGCGAGCTTGTTTAGCTGCCCGCGGAGAGCAGGGGTCACCGGCCAGCAGGGGTGGGAGGCCGGCGGCTGCGAACCAGGTGAGGTCCGCCGTTCCCGGGACGGGCTGTGAGCATCGCACCCGCGGCGGGAATGCGGAGGAAGTCTAGGGTGAGAGGCCAGAAGGCAGGTGGCGAGGATGCTTCCGAGGCCGTCCCTAGGAGTCCACCTTGTCTTTCCGAACAGGCGTTTCTCGAGAGAACCCGTTCTCATCTGTCACAGAGGGAAGTCAAAAGTGACCTGGGAACAGCCCGGGGCTCCTTTTTAAAGGTGCAGTGACCGGATGACTTTGTCAAGTTGCAAACAAGCGTGCAGAATATTTAGTGTGCCAGCTTGGAGTTTGGGCGGAGATCCCGGTGCCCATTGGGCGTTCCAGTGCTTTATATACGCTCCCAGGAATCCGCAGAGCTCTGCCAGTTGGCGTTGGTGCGCTCCGAGAAGTCGCGGAATTTGCATAAAAGTCTAGAATTTAGGAGGTTGGGTTGGTCTGGCTTCCAAATCTGGTTTTCTGTTAGCCCCTGCACCAAGAGACAGATTTTTTTTTTCTACAGTAGATTTACATAACTTAAAATTAACTATTTTAGCGTACAAGTCCGTGGTTTTCTTGTGCGTTCAGAGCGTTTTGCAGTTATCACCACTATATAATTCCAGAACATTTTCATCACCCCTCCCCCCCCAAAAAAAAACCCGACCCTGAACCATTAAGCTGCCACTCGCCCGTTCTTCCCTCCCTTCGGCTCTAGACTAGTACTTACATATGAATGTTGTAGGTAGATTTTACTACAGTTATTGTTAAATCAATAGAAAAGCTACCTCGTCGTTGTCAGTACCCGTCTCATGAGAACTGTTAACAAATTTCTCCCCGCTCATCCTGGACCATGTCCTTTTTTCAGCTAACTCGAGTCATTCTTCATTTTTCTTCAGGAATTTGTTTTTGATTGTAAATTGTTTTCTTACAGTCCTCTGTAGAAGTCTTTTATTGTTTTTGTGGATGTGTTCTCGTTATTCCCACTTTGAGAAAAAACATTTTTTTGTCTTTTCCTACTTTTGTTATTAGGTGGGTTTTGCGGTTGGTTTTCAATAATCACCCAAATCCAGTGCTCCTGGGCAAGCTTCTGGTGGATTAATCCTGCAAGATGGCTGCCATCAACCCGTGGGGTTCATGGGGTGAGTACAAATCCTGTTTCTTCTGGGCCTCTCTAGTAGTGACCTGCTGTAGCCAGGGGTCAGAGCTGTAAAGGGGCTAAGGGTTTTGAGGATTGGAGGGGGTCTCTTTATCTTGGTACAGAATTAGAACTGAGTGAGGTTGTTTTGTTTTGTTTTTTTTAATTGATGGTTTGTATAAAAGATAATGTAATTTTCGTGTATTTTGTAGTTCTCTCCTAAGAAGTCTCATTAGTTCTAAGAGATTTTTCTGGTGATTTGTGGAATTTCTTGGAAGACAGTCATCTACAACCAAAATTTCTCTACTATCCCCATGTTTTTTACTTGTATTATTGTTTTTCACTGTATAGCATTGGTTTATAGTTTAAGAACAACATTAAATGGTGTCAGTAGTGTGTTTTATTTTTAAGTGTAGTTTCATGTATCTGTCATTAAAGACATCAAAAGACCAGTAATGTTTTGTTGTGCACATTAGTGAGACAGGTCTCCTTTTCCATCTTGTTGGCTTTAGTCACTAGGATCAGTGTCACAGTCCTTTCCTTTCCTGTCCTAACCTGACCCTCTGGTGTAGGTATCCTTATGGACCAGTCCTGGGGGATGACGACTGTTGACCCATGGGCCTCCTGGGGTGAGTCAAGACCCTGTTTCCTCATCAGACACATTGGTTACCATGTTGTGGTCTCTCCCATCAGTAACCTGCCATTGCTGGAAATCAGAGCTGGTGGGGAGAGAGGAGGGCGTCTGGTCCAGATCCATCTCTTGGTAGAGCTGGAACAGGGAAGGATCTGAACACATCAGTGGGGGATCTAGTGATGAAATCTCCAGAACAGGATGCATGAGAATGCATGTGTGGCCATTTAGAGTTCAGACCCAGAAAGGCTGTGAACAGGCACTTTCTCTATGACAGTGCCTCAGGACAACAGGGGGTAGGTCATGTGTTTAGATTTATTGTTTAACTTCTCTGGATCCCACTGCCTTCATCTGTCATGTGAGGAAGAAGATCTTTTCCCTTGCCCAAAAGGGAGGGACAGGGTCTGGAAATAGTACTCAGGTGGGCCACTTCTGGCAGGGAGAACTGCCTCTGTGACTTCACTTTCCTCCCCCAGCTCTGTGCCCTCAGGACTCTACCTGGCAAGTGGAGGAGACCACCGAGGAGAGGAGGAGGGCCCCAGGGCTCCCAACAGCCCAGGCCCAGGTGAGATGGGGCTTCTGCTTTTATCTGACGGGTTGCCCTCTTCCTAAGGTGTTGAGGGTGTCCCTGACCATCCCAGTTGACATGGCGCCTCAGTTTACCACAGCTAAGGTTTGGATAGAAAAGGAATCAGCCAGAAGTTTATTGATTTCTGAGCATAGGTAGGGAGAATTCAGTTTTCCGTGACTTGGAGCCTCATTGTCAACCAGCCTGTTCAGAGTCCTTGATGTTTGGTAGATAAGGGTCAGTCCCTTTTGGCAGGCAGTCCCCTCCCCCTTTCCCTTCCACCTTCCCCGTATATTCAGTACTTGACCCACATTGGTCCTATTTGCTGAGCTCTGTGCTTAGGGAGGCGAACAAGGTCAATTGTGAGCCCCATCCTTAGGAGCTCCCAGGCCCCTTTCCAGGGTGGTTCAGTCAGCTCCTGAGGCCTCACCATCTTCCTGGTGCTGTACATGTGATTCAGGACACAGGCCTGAGGTGCTTAGAAAGGCCCTGAGCTCTGGAGGAGCTGAGCACAACGGATCCCTTGGAAGTGGGACAGAGTCTGCATAGAGGCCATGTGCCACAGCTGGGGTCCTTTTGCTGTGGAGAGGGAGGCTGCCTGGGAGATAGGATGCACCTGAGCCAAGAGGTGAAGGGGACACATCAGCCGGATGGCCATAGCCTGGTGAGAGGAATCTGCCTTCTCTAGCACCATGGGGACCCACTGCATGACCAGCATCTGAGTGAAGGCTGACCATAATTTGATTTTAGGCCAAGAAGGCCAGGAAAAACCCTGCTGTATCCTGAATGACTGCCACAGAGTTGGGGCTTCATCCTGGTTGTAGTAAGGAGCCGCAGAAGTGTTGGGAGCAAGAAGCACCAGGGTCTAAAATGTAGCTGGAAGGATGCTCCTGGCAGGGGAGTGAAAAGAAGGGGACTGGAAAGCAGGTTGGCAAATCAGGCTTCAGTCTGATCGGCACCTGGAAGCAAGATCTGATACGTGTAAGGGAGTTGAAGCAGGAGGACTTTGTGATTGTTTGGGCACAGGATTGACTCCCTAGAGAAACAGAGCAGCAGAGTTGATGATGTTGGAGAGGTGTCATCCCCCTCCTCCCCTCTTGCCAAGTCTCCTTACTGGAGGCAGCCACTTAAGAATTTTTTTATAACTGTTTTATGAAAATATTATTCACATACCATAAAGTTCAACCTCTTAAAGTACGCAGTTCAGTGTATTTTTTGGTATATTCACAGAACTGCAGCCATCACCAGTATCTAGAATTTTCATTACCCCAAAAAGAAACCTTATACACGTAAGTAGTTACTCCCTGTTTCCCCAACTCCCAGCTCTTGGTAGCCACTAATTTACTTCTCTCTGTGTTTGCCCATCGTGGACATTTCATATAAAGGGAACTATATAATACATGGTCTTTTGTGTCTGCTCTGTCATGTAGCATGTTTTGACAGGTTATCGATGTGATATCATTTATCAGTTTTTTTCTTCCTTATGACAGAAATAGCCATTTTTAACTTACTGTTTCAGTTTTTTAGAAGTTTGTTAGTTGCTCAGTTGTGTCCAGCTCTTTGCAACCCCATGGACTGTAGGCTGCCAGGCTCCTCTGTCCCTGGAATTCTCCAGGAAATAATACTGGAGTGGTTAGCCATTCCCTTCTTCAGGGGATTTTCCCAATCCAGGGATCAAACCCAGGTCTCTGGCATTGCAGAGACAAAATTCTTTACTGTCTCAGCCACCAGAGAAGGGTTACTTCTAAATGAGAGATTTTTATCCTAATTCTTTGAATTTAGGTGTATCCTAATGATTTTTTGCTATGAAAGACAAAAATAGTTCCATTACTATATTTAGGTTTTTCATTTCTAAGTCACAATAATGAATCAAGCAAATGGGAGATACTGTGATATAAATATATTAATAACACCTTTGCCTAACTTTGTGTCTCCCGCCAAGTTAAAAAAAAAATCAACAAAACCTCCCACAGTTTAAATCTGATTGGTGAAGTTTGTTATAAGCGTGCTGTCCCCACATGGCAGTGCTGCTGTCTCTGGGAGGCAAGGCCTGAATCACGTGATGCAGGGTGGTGGTTGTCTGGCATCAAAAGTTGAGTGACTGATGTTTGCTGCTGTTACAGTGTGCAGTCATTTTTAGATTCTGTAGCATAATCAGTAGTGAAGCTAGACTAGGTTGACAGATGGGCCCTGGATCACTTGCTTGGGAATAGAAGTTAGCTGCAGTGAAATGCTATGAAGTTCTAATAACCACTGTGCTGCACTTAGCTGACAATATTTATGAGGGTGTCTGAGAATTATTAGAGTTAATGCCGAGAAAATAAAATGGAGAATTCAAATACCACCACCCTCCAGTGTCTGAAGAGTTGTGATTTATGAGCACATATTCCTGGCCCTCTCTCCACACTCACTTTGGATCATTCCCTCTGGGAAATTCAAGCCTTGAATATGTGAGTTTTGTATTAAGTGAGGTTTTCAGAAACACAGACAAGAGCACCTTACGCCTCTGTTGTTCCCTCCAAATTAAATATTTATTGAAATAAAGCATTCACCTGGTGAAAACATCAAATGGCTGTTATCCCTTGTTATCGGTATAGTCTGATTTTAGAAACATGTTGGTTAGTGAAATTTCAGCTAGTGGGAGTCCAGATCCCATTATTTTGATGAATAGGGAAAATAATAATATTCCATCCCATTAAAAAACCCCAGCCAGCCACTCCAAATGTGGAAACTCTTAAACCCCTCCTTAAGAATCCACCAAAGTTTTCTGCACAATAAACTTTGATGTAAGACATCAGTTAATGGAGTACTCTGCCCCCATCCTTGATTGTGTCAAGGATGAACACACTCTAGTTACATTTTCCTTCTCTGCAAAGAGCTTGCCCTAAAATAGTAATAAATCATGAAGTTCTGAAGATGCTGAAGAGTTCATCTGAATTTTACTAGGTTCCATGAAGGGGCCAGTGGTCAGAGAATTCAGGTAATGCAGGAGCAATCAGATGAGATACTGTCAGGCAAACAGCTGAGACCCAGCTCATCACCCCCTGCATCCTGCCATGGTTTAGATGTGTGGCTGGTGTATCAGATTTCATAAAGTGCCTTAGAAGGTCTAGATAAACGCTTACACATGTGTGCAAAGCCATCTGTCCAAAAATGTTTACAAGAATTTGGGTGAAATATCTTTGGAATTCATCATGGCAGATAATAATTTGGAAGATGGGAATTCAGGTAAGGGTTACCTTAGAATTGGAAGGGCTCACTCCTGCCTAGAGGTGGGCCCTTTTCTGCCCTGTTCCCTTGCTCCTGAGCATTAGGTAACAGTGACACTCCTCTTCCAGCCCCACCTCTTCTCTCCACAGCTGGTGAGGCTAGGTGCCTGTCTCCTGCCATCTCTTCCTTCTGTTTCATCACCAGCCTCAGTTTTGCATTTTCCTTTGTGTCCCTAAGGCCTCCATGAATTGTCGGCCCTGATGTTGGGGCGTGTTCTGCTGGGGGTCTTTTTTTCTTTCTGTTTGGCAGACCATGGATCCTTCAATTTTGATGACATCTCTCAACTCTGGAAATATATTTTATTTAGATTTTTATTTTGACAGTCTATAGCTATAGAAAAATATAAAAAGTGATAAGCTAGACAGGTGCCTCCCATCACTCCAAATGAACAATTGTTAATGTTTTGCTGTATTTGCTTTGCTTTCTTTTTTAGTCCCCAATTACATTCTTCTCCCACCCTCCCTGAGAACAGCCACTTAAAATACATATACAGCGAGTCCATTTTCATACTTTGTAAATAGCATGATAACATGTAGATAATCAACTGTAGATATAAGGTAATAAATAATCTTATAATTTTTAACAGTGCTTTATACATGTCTCCTTGACACCTTTCAAGGTCAATTTTGAGGTCCCTCCATGTGATAGTAAAGATCAGGTGCATTTCTTTTTGCCCCATCAAAGACATGCACTCTATATTCATCTCTTCTGTGGATAGGCTTATGAGTCCTTCCTTCCTCTACCATTTTTCCTATTTCAAACAAAGCTGTGTGGACATTACAGTTTTACTTGTGTGCACGTGTAAGTTTATCTAGGCTTACTCCTGGAAGCAGAATTTTGCTAAGTTTTAGGGTATATGTGTTGTCAGTATGACCAGTGCTGCCACGTGGCTCTGAAAGAGCAAAGCTCCTTCTCAGTCTCCCCACTCTGAGGAAAGGTGTCTATTTCCATCTTTGCTACCACTTGACAGTATTAATATTGGGTCTTTTAATTTTTGTTTACCTCGAGACCAATAAAGTGTATTACTTCAATTTGCATGTCCTTGATTGCTTGTGGGGTTGAATATCTTTGCATGTAGTTATTGGTCATCTGTATTGCCTTCTCTCTCTGTCTCACTCCCATCTCTAGATTTCAGTAGACTCTGTTGATATATAAGCATTTCTTGCTTTCTGGATCCTGAATCTTTGCTGTATACAGATTATCTTCTCCCAGTCTGTAGCTTGTCTTAACTTTCAGTTCAGTTCAGTCGCTCAGTCTGTCCAACTCTTTGCGACCCTATGGACTGCAACACACCAGGCCTCCCTGTCCATCACCAACTCCCAGAGTTTACCCAAACTCATGTCCATTGAGTCGGTGATGCCATCTAACCATCTCATTCTCTGTCATCCCCTTCTGCCTTCAATCTTTCCCATCATCAGGGTCTTTTCAGATGAGTCAGCTCTTTGCATCAGGTGGCCAAAGTATTGGAGTTTCAGCTTCAACATCAGTCCTTCCAATGAACATCCCAGACAGATCTCCTTTAGGATGGACTGGTTGGATCTCCTTGCAGTACAAGGGACTCTCAAGAGTTTTCTCCAACACCACACTTCAAAAGCATCAATTCTTTGGTGCTCAGCTTTCTTCACAGTCCAACTCTCACATCCATACATGACCACTGGAAAAACCATAGCCTTGATTAGACGGACCTTTGTTGACAAAGTAATGGCTCTGCTTTTTACTATGCTGTCTAGGTTGGTCATAACTTTCCTTCCAAGGAATAAACGTCTTTTAATTTCATGGCTGCAATCACCATCTGCAGTGATTTTGGAGCCCCAAAAATAAAGTCTGACACTGATTCCACTGTTTCCCCTTCTAATTGCCATGAAGTGATGGGACCGGATGCCATGATCTTAGTTTTCTGAATGTTGAGCTTTAAGCCAACTTTTTCACTCTCCTCTTTAACTTTATGGTGTCTTTTATCAGGGAAATGTTTTTTGGTATATTTTTGTCAAATGTATCTGTTTTTGCTTATGGCTAGCATTTTATGTAAAGAAGTCCTTTATTTTAAAAACAAAACCCCTTCCTGTCCTTTTCCTTTATGTTGTTTTTCTGAGGTTTTTTATATGACCTCCTGACCTGATTGCTGTGTTTTCTGTCTCTTCGTATTCTGTGGATTCTTATACTCTGAGCCTCTTGTATCATCCTGTCCTGTTTTATACTGAAACTTTCCAATCTGAGGATTAGAGTTTCAGATCACTGAAGGTTCTATGTGACTGCCTCCTGGATTCTCTGTCCCCTTGGCTGCTAAGTTCAGTCTCCACCCGTGCAGATGTTTCTCCTGTGTTCAGGGGCCCTCTGATCTATCTGTGTTTACCAGAGAACTGTGTGGCTCTGTGTAGCTGAGCAGCTTTGGTTCCTGACCTCGCTGCCTCCTTGTCTCTTTTCTGTCTCTCCTGACAAGTCTCATTCTAAACTGTGGGCCTGGGTGGGCCACCATCACCAGGTCAGTTCTGCTTGCAGTTTTCCTGGGCATACAGCTGACTGTCAGGTCATCTACAGACCCCCTCCTCTTTCCCTGTTTTGGGCTGAAGGGGGTCTCAACTCCAGGGCGGTCACTCACCTGGGCAACCTGAGAACCTCTTACACTCTTTCCCATCAGGTAGAGTAGCTGGCAGGGAGGAGGGGCAACTGGCAAAAGTGTTCTTGAGTACAGACATTCAAGCCTGATTTTCACTCCTGACTTCAGTGGCATTTAAACCCAGAGCCCAGAGCCTCTCCTGGGGTTCTGCTTCCACTGCAGCCCCTTCTCACATGCAGGGTGGGGGTCTCTGGTGTTTCATTGGTCAGCCACACTTTCCTCTGCTCCTCATCTTACAGGAATTTGTGGCTCACCATGTACTAATGGCTTCTTTTCTTTACTGGCTTTTCTTTAAAACTAGGTGGTTTGGGGGACTCTGGCTAGGTGGTCCAGTGGCTGAGACTGTACTCCCAATGCTGGGGTCCCAGGTTCAATCCCTGGTCAGGGAACTAGATCCCACATGCTGCAACTAAGACCTAGCCCAATCAAATAAAAATATTTTTAAAAAGCCATGTGATTTTTAAACCTATTAGTTTCCTGTGGTGCAGTAACAGATTACCACAAAACAATGACTTAGAGCAACATGAATTTATTCTCTTGTTCTGGTGCTCTAAGGCTAGAATGGGACTACAGGGCTTTTATCTTCCTGGAGGCTCAGGGGAGAATTGGCTCCCTTGCTTTTACTCAGTTCTGGAGGCATCTGCGTTTCTTGGCTTGTGGGCCTTTCCTCCAGTGTGCATCGCTCTGAACTCTGCTTCCATTGTCTCATTTTCTCTGATGCAGACCCTCTTGCCTCCTTCATTTGTAAGCACCGTTGTGATTATGTTGAGCCCACCTGGATAATCCAAGATAATCTCCCTATCTCAGCATCCTTAATGTAATCACACCACTGTAACTGTGACATCTTTTGTCATGTTGAGGTAACAGTCATTAGTATGTGGACATCTTTGTCAGGACCGTTATTCAGCTGACCACAGACATCCACATTCATCAGCCTTAGCAATGTCACCTTTCAGCTTTCTGCCTTTGCGTCTGTTTGGATACCTTAAAAAGAAAAAAAGCTAGATCCTAAGATAGGCCATAATGGAAAAGAGTGTTTTTTTTAAATGTATATATATGTATGACCAAATCAGTTTTGCCGTACAACAGTTATAAACAACATTGGAAGTCAACTATATGTCAATAAAAATAAATTTTAAAAAATAAGTTTTTTTAAAAGTCAAGTATTAGGAAAAAATGTATTTTATAGCAAAGCTCAGATATTACATTGTTTTACCCATGTATGTATCTGAGACATACACACCTTTTAGGAAACGAACACAATACTTTTATCACACCCAGCAAAATTAACAGTAATTCTTTAGTATTACTTAGTACCAAGCCTGCATTCAGTTTTCCCCGCTTGTCCCCAAGATATCTTTTGCAGTTGGTTTACTCAGATCAGGATCCAAATGAGGATGGCACGTTGCATGTATTTCATATGCTGATGAAACCAGGTCGCCTATCTTGTTGGTTTGCCTAATTTTGCCCTTGTGATGTCCTTGGATGAGTTCCTTCATCCTGCTGTCTCTTGTAGACGGATAATTGAGCTAGAGGCTAGAGCAGTTTCAGGCTTTGTATTTTGGGCAAGAGTCCTTGATAGGTGATGCCGAGTCCCTCCTGGGCTGCATCAGTGGGCACAGGTTGTCTGTTGTCCCATTTCCACATGATGTGATGGATTAGTGGGTGCAGGTATAGTCAGCCTGATCCCTCCATCATAAATTTCCCTGTCTGCTTTTCACCTGTAGTTTAGCAGTCATCACTGATCATTGCCAGAGTGCCAGGGTCCACTGTTTTTGGTTTTTGTTTTTGTTTTTTCAGTCCAAAAGACTGTTCTATACATCTGTGTCTTTTTTGCTGTCTCGGATACAGGGTTATCATTATCATCTTTCTAAATCCCATATATATGCGTTAGTATACTGTATTGGTGTTTTTCTTTCTGGCTTACTTCACTCTGTATGATAGGCTCCAGTTTCATCCACCTCATTAGAACTGATTCAAATGTATTCTTTTTAATTGCTGAGTAATACTCCATTGTGTATATGTACCACAGCTTTCTTATCCATTCATCTGCAGATAGACGTCTAGGTTGCTTCCATGTCCTGGCTATTATACACAGTGCTGCGATGAACATTGGAGTACATGTGTCTCTTTCAATTCTGGTTTCTTCGGTGTGTATGCCCAGGAGTGCAATTGCTGGGGCGTATGGCAGTTCTGTTTCCAGTTTTTTAAGGAATCTCCACACTGTTCTCCATAGTGGCTGTACTAGTTTGCATTCCCACCAACAGTATAAGAGGGTTCCCTTTTCTCCACACCCTCTCCAGCATTGATTGCTTGTTGACTTTTGGATAGCAGCCATTCTGACTGGCATGAAATGGTACTTCATTGTGGTTTTGATTTGCATTTCTCTGATTATGAGTGATGCTGAGCATCTTTTCATATGTTTGTTAGCCATCTGTATGTCTTCTTTGAAGAAGTGTCTGTTTAGATCTTTGGCCCATTTTTTGATTGGGTCGTTTATTTTTCTGGAGTTGAGCTGCAGGAGTTGCTTGTATATTTTTGAGATTAATTCTTTGTCACTGTTTTATTAGGGGTTGCGGATTCTTTCTAGTGATTTTATTCCTTCTGTCTCTGTTAAAGGTGGTTGTTCCTTTTTAAGTATTTGTGTGGGGATCTGTTGGGGTCTTTGGAGGAGTGGGAGGTGAACTTGTGGCTCATTCCACCTGCTTTACTGCTGCCAGGGTGTGGGCTTGGATATTGTTAACTGTTGAACTTTGAAGCCATGTAAGTAGGTGCCACCTTACAGGGAGATAGCATCCTAAGAGCACCCTGGGCGGGAAGCATGGCCTCCTGCCTGTGCCCCCTGTTTTGCTGAAAGCTTTCACTTCCGTGTCAGGTTCAAAGGAATTGTTAACAAAATAAGCCACTTGATATACACAAATAAATAATACAAATATTTGTCAGAGAATTATCTACCTTACTTTCAGTAAACTAACATTAAAAGAGAAATAGAGCAAAGGATACATCACCAAATGGGTTTTGACCAACATCCAGACTTAAACAGTGCTGAGAAGTGACAAGTCACAGCACATCTGGAGTCCCAACTGGGAAAGGGTCCCAGGCAGCGCGTCCGCTCTGTGGGTGAGACTTCAGAGATTGCAGTTCAGTTTCCTGCTTATAATCCCAGGATGGAGGCAAACTGATATCATCATCAATCTGTGACCAAACTGCAAGCCTGGTTTCACGTTAATGCTGTTTGTTTTGTCTTGTAAAACTTGGAATGTTGCTGGGGCTTGGGGTTTGGTTGGGGCTTGGTTGGCCAGGCCCCTTTCAGGGGCTCAGGGACTTCAAAATTCCTCCCTCATCTTATCTAAAGTGCTGCAAGTCTTGGACTCAGCACTCAGTTACTCCCAGTCAGGGCACTGTCCACACAGGTTAGAAGCAAGCTCAGAGGCCTGTTCTGCTTTGTCTCTGAAGCCTAAACAAGACTGTTTTTTTCAAATTTCCCTAACACCCCTGAGTGTATCACTCTGGAAGTGCAGTGAGTTTATGCTTTGTGCATACTTAGATTTTGTGAACTTCTCTACCTGAATGTCACATTTAAGTAAAAATGTTTTTGTTACCCAAAAATGTAGAGGCAGCTGCCATTAAGAAAAGTGAGGCCTGGGCAGGTCTTCAAGAGGAAAACCCATTGTCACTGAGGAATCCGAGTTTTGGGAGGGTTTCACCATAGGAGGTTGTGATCAGCAGTTGTAAATGTTTTTTGGAGTAAGAGAATCACTGGAGCAGAAGCAATTCTGTGTTTCAAGCCAGTTGTGTGAAGGGAGTGAGGGGAGCAGTTCAGACCGGCAGAGAAATCTACATTGAAGACCCAGCATGAAAGCTGGCCCTCATCAGAGATGACAGGCTTGGTTTATGAGCCATGACCCACAGGGATAAAGGAAAGCGGCCGTATGTGGTTGGAAGAGAAGTGTTTAACAGGCTTTGTAGAGGTTCACCAGATGCTATGAGGGGAAGTGCACTGCACACGTGTCCATTCAGTGGGTGTTTGTCTTGAGGGAATTCTGTGCTGACCTGGAGGAGAGGACCATAGTGGATAGACAGGCCAAGAGAGAGGCCTCAAAAGGAGCAGGGGCTGTGGGGTTTGTAGCACACCTTCCACAACACACAGCTCACTCCCCAGTGCCCTCATGAGGGAAGACATGCCCCTGCCCCACCCTGGAAGTGCCCAGATACCTGAGACTCACTTTGATGGCTTCAAAGGACTGTACTGGATGCATTCGTTGCAAAAATCAGGCATCCCTTGATTTTTCTAGTGGATATTCCTGGTTCTTTTTCTTAAAAACGTCAGTTTGAACTTTTTAGAACTCAAAGTGCTTTGATAGCAACTGTAAGTGGATCTCCTTGGCTTGGACAGCTCTGCTCAGTCCTGGCCCACCCCACCTCCAGTCCTTGGGAGGCTGTTCTCAGAAACAGTCTGGGAGTGGAAACTTCTCTCTGTGCCCAGGAAGGCAGCCTCTGAATGTTTAGAGAACCCTTCCAGGTCCTGGATCCACTATGGAGCAGATGTCAGCCCCAGGTTCTCTGCTTTGTGATCAGGGTTCATATTCTGCGTCCATCCTGGTCCTGGGCTTGGTCTCACTAAGTGTCTGCAGCTCTGGAAAAGCAGGAAGAACTGTCCAGATACTACCCAGTGTTACTGGAACTGAGCAAGACTTCGGAGAGAGCTGCTCATTTTTATTGTGGTTACTGTGAGCCCAGGTATCTGCTTTCCTAAGAGTACATCTCAAATGCAGGGCCTCGGCTGGCTCCCAGTGAGACCTTACCCACATCAGTCAGAATATTGAATACATTCAGGACAATTCCTCTATGTCCTGTTTCCTCCCCAACACTGTCAGCCCTACTCCCTCCCCAGAAAACACTAGATGGAGTTGGGGGCAGGGAAAGGTGTCTCCAGGTTGAAGAGGAACATGTCTGGTCTTTTAGGAACCAGTGACCTTCAATGACGTAGCTGTGGACTTCACGCAAGAGGAGTGGGGGCAGCTGGACCTTGTTCAGAGGACCCTGTACCGTGACGTGATGCTGGAGACCTATGGGCACCTGCTGTCTGTAGGTAAGCTGCTGGCTGACCGAATAAATGAAGCTCTCCTTGCAATACCCTCTGCTACTCCCTGTTTACCATCTTATATGAGCCTCAGGAGGGCCGAGGTGATCATGAACCCTGAGGTTCAAGGATGGAGTACCTACTGATCATAAAGTATGAAGTGAAGTGTCACTCATGGAAAGAGTAGGGGAAGGAGGGTTACATGACTACACAAGTCCGTGTTTTTCCTCTTCATGTAGGGAATCAGATCACCAAACCTGAGGTCATCTCCCTGTTGGAGCAAGGAGAAGAGCCATGGTCAATGGAACCAGGATATCCTCTTCAAGGCACTTGTCCAGGTGAGAGCAGGCCCCAGGTGGGAGTGAGGAACTGTTCCTCCAAGCCCTACTTTTTGAGAAAAGGGCTGAGGCCATGAGGAGTTCACTTCCTGAGATAGCATCACAGTTCCTTCCAAGGAGCTTCATCCCTTGTACTATTTTCAGAGCAAAGATGCCCACCTTCTTAACAAGGTAGCAATTTTTGTATGCTGCAGTTTCCCTCCTTACCTCTCATATTATCTGCTGTCATTTTTGTCTAAAAAGACTTCTCGTTCATTTATCTGCTTTTTAATTTTTTATTGCAGAACCTATATCCTGTAGTCACAGACTCTTTCCAAAAAAAAACCCAGCAAAAAGTGATTGTTTAATACAGATAATGTATTTACATGATTTAAAAACTCAAAGCTATGTAAAATGGGTAAGTGAAAGAAAGTTTCATTTATACTTATTCACACTGTTGTTATCCTCCAGAGAGACACACAGAAACACACAGGTAACCCCTTTCCTTTTACTGTTAATTTTTGGTTATTTTATTAGTGGTTGTCCTGGAAGTTATAATTAACATCTTAATTTGCAGCAGTTTAGTTTGGATTTTATGTAATGTCTTTTAAATCAAATAGGAAACAAATAAAAATGCATTTATACAGTCTTGTATTTACCTATGTAGTTACCTTTATTGGTGGTCTGTATTTTGAGTTATTGTCTTTTCATTTCAGTCTGAAGAACTCCTTTTAGCGTTTCTCATAGGGCAGCTTTACTAGCATACTCTTACCTTTTGTTTTATCAGGGAAGGTCTTGATTTCTGTATTTTTGAATGATAGTTTTGCCAGGTATAGAATTCATGGTTGACACAATTCATTCTTTCTGTCCTCCCTGGTTTCTGATGAGAAATAAGCTGTTAATCTTGTTGCATATCCCTTGTGTGTAATGACTTGCTTCTCTCTTATTGCTTTCTGGATTCTTTCTTTGGCTTTTGAAAATTTAACTACAGTGTGTCTGCACGTGGCCTTCTAGATTTCCAGGAATATGTTAGAACTTTTCAAAACTCCTATGCGTATCTCACTCCTCAGCTTTTCCTTTGATTTTTTGGTTTCTATATTGTTTGCCCCAACCATGTTCCATCATCTCAGACAGTAATTAAAAAAAAAAAAAAAGACTTCTTAAAACTTTGCCTGGAAATGTTTGACAGATCCTTACTTCCTGGAAGCTTTTAGCACTGTGCAAGTTCCCACAAGCCTTTCAAGTGGGATCTTTCTGGGAACCACCAAACAGCTCAGATAATGACTGTTCTTTGGGAGTGAGGCTTTGAAAAAGCTCTAGCTTTGTTCTGTTTCCTCCACCAGAAATATGGGATGTTATTTTCCAAGGCTACTGCTGAGTTGAGGAGTCAGAGATGTGATTAGGGTAAGTTAAAATGCTACAAATCTGTTACTCGAAATTAACTGTTCTCCTTGAATAAACTCTGGGTCAATGCACAGCTTTGGTTAAGCATATAGGCACACATAGTTACTTTTCAACTTTCCAAAGGTGAAATACAGTACACATTGTTCTGTATTTTGTTATTTTTTAACAATATTCTGTGCTCTCTCTTGAGTCCTAAAGGTGGACATCTTTCTGTGCACTCTGAAGAAGTGGGCTTTTGTGGAGTCTTACCTGTTACCCCCATCTGGATCTGAAACCCTGTACCAAGGAGTCGTAATTTCCAGTAGCTTTTATGTGCTGACCTCTCTGAGTAATCATCCTCAGCCCTGTGGTTCCATCAGCTCCAGCCTTACACTTCTGCCTTCTTGCCGATCATCTCAGCTGTCTCCTTGATACTGACTGAACCAGGAATCTCAGCTTTCCCTTCTGGCTGGTGTTCCCATCTCCTTGTGCCAGCCTTCTGTGAGTCCCCAGAGCTGGAAATGTGGGAGTCATCCTGACTCCCTGCTCATTCCTCTCTAAGAAGTAATGTCTCTTCTCATCCAGCTCAAGTTGCTGAGTAAAGTTTTATTTGTTATGAGCCTCTCGGGTGGTATTTCTAGATTTACATCCCTGAAGTCTTCCATATTAGGTCTCTGCCAGTAAACCTACAATGACTTGCATTACCTTTTAAACAACTGATTCAATTTCAGGACCTTCCTATTTTCTCTATTTTCTTTTTCTCTCATTATTTCCTGCCTAATTCCTGGAGTTTACAGCTTACCTCTGCTTGTGCCATTCTAGCAGTCTGTACTTGAGCCATGCTCGAAGGCTGAGCTCATGTCGTTTCTTGTGGGTGAAATCTTCCTGGATGGCTTCTGTTGTGCTGATCTCCTTTTCTGGCTTCCCACCTGCTTAGCATCTACAACCCCACAATCACAGTGCTATATAGTGTTTCGATTGTCCTCTCATCACAGAGATTATAATTTACAGGTGAAAGATATGCTCAGGCCACAAATACTGATTGTAAAGCTGGTCAGAAATTGTTTGGTCAGTGGCTTGGTCAGCTACCATTTCAAAGTTTTTTACTGGGAAAATTCAAAAGCTATTTGAAGATCATTCCCAGACTTCTGGGGCTTCCCTGGTGGATCAGCAGGTAAAGAACCTGCCTGTCAATGCAAGAGATGCGAGTTTGATCCCTGGAGGCGGAAATGCAACCCACTCCAGTATACTTGCCTGGGAAATCCCATGGACAGAGGAACCTGGTAGACTATAGTCCATGGGGTCACAAAGAGTTGGACACAACTGAGCACAAAGCGGGTCTCTCTAACTTCTAGGAGCTAAGCTTAAAATTGATAATAGATGCCAGTTCTTCAGCAGAGTAGAATCTCTCTGTTGTAGAGGACTTTGGTAGTAAAAGGGGAAAGTAGTATATAGTGAAGAAAGCAGAAAAACCTGAAGAAAACCATGGTCTAGGTCCTTATTGGGTCCCTGTAGTTTTTAGACACTATGGTATGCTGAATAATGATACCCTCCTCCCCCAACAAAATGTCCACATCCAAAGCTGAATATGGTGCTTTGTGTGGCAAAAGTGGCTTTTCAGATGTGAATTAAACTAGGAATCTTTTTGAGATGCAGAGATTATCTTGGATTGTCTGGATGGGCCCATTGTAATCATGAGGTCCTTATAAGAGTGAGTATCAGACACACCGATATGATTGACAGAAGCAGAGATAGGAATAATATACTTTGAAGATAGAGGAGCTACAAGTCAAAGAATGCAGGCAGGGAAAAGCTGGGAAAAGCAAGGATATGGATTCTCCCCTAGAGCTCCTGAAGGAAAGCTATTTTGATTTCAGCCCTGTGAAAGCTGTTTATAACCTCTGACTTTCAGACTGCGAGATGGGTGATTTGTTCTAGCAGCGATAGGAAACTAGTAAAGACCCTTCCGTTGTTGGAGGACTGATAACCTCAGCAGTGATGATAGGTGGCTTCCACATATTGAATTTGCCAGACATTTTGTTGGTTTTACAATCTCATTTAATCTTCAGAAAACTCACCTAAGGAGCGTGGCAGAGCCAGTAATTAAATACATATTATCAGACTATAACTCCTGTACCTTTTTCATTGCAGTATGCTGTCTTTCAAGTCTGTCTCTTCTGCCATCACTCTACAAATTATTCTGCAGTGTTAAAAGAACTTTAGGAGTATCCTTAAACTATGTGATTTTTGCCCTTTGGGCAGATGATTTTGTGTTACTGAGTGAACTCTGTGGAATAGGAAATAAGGCTTGAAGCCTTGTTGGTGATACTTTCACTTAACACCCCTCCTTTTTTTGGTAGGTGTCAAAATAGGAGAGCAATAGGACACTATAACATAGAAATGAATTGACATACTTTAATAATTTAAATATTAGTTGCTGAGGGGCTGGTTGTTCATCTGTCTTTTGCTTAACCAGTTATTATTTTTTCACCTTAGTAGTATTAAATGTGTCAGGATCCTCCAGACAGCCTCCCAAGTTCAGTGATTCACTGGAAGTACACACTGGGCTCAGAAGGCATTAAACTTAGGGTAATGGATTGTTACAGTGAAAGGATGCAGAGCAGCATCAGCAGAGGGTAAGATGTGTGGAGCTAAGTCCAGAGGAAACCAAGTGCAGGCTTTCAATAGTCCCTTATTCTAGTCCTCCTTTACATGGGGAAATGTTCCTAAATGGGTTTTATTCATATTCAGTACACATTTTGTATTCTGGTTAACTACTTTTGTTCACTCTTTACTATTTTCCTCTTTCCTGTTATGATCTTTCTCTGGGTTACCAGTCTATTTGGAAAAAAGTTCACACTTGCCTTTTCAGTAACATGGACAATAAATCTTACCTTGTCCACCCTACTCTTAGAATTTGTTTCTCTATACTCTCATGGCCTTTTTCTATTTATTTCAGAATGGATGAAAAATCTTGAAAGCAAAGCGTTGATCCCAACACAGAGCATACTTGAGGAGGAACAGTCCCATAGCATGAAGTTGGAGAGATACATATGGGATGATCCTTGGTTCTCCAGGTTAGAAGTTTTGGGATGTAAAGACCAATTAGAAATGTATCATGTGAACCAGAGTACAGCTATGAGGCAGATGGTCTTCATGCAAAAGCAGATACTGTCTCAAAGAGGCTCTGAGTTCTGTGAACTTGGAGCAGGGTGTAGCCAGAGCTTAAGCATTGTTCCATCTCAGAAAGTTTCTCAAATAGAACATTTCTATAAGCCTGATGTAAATGCTGAAAGTTGGAGATGGAACTCAGCCATAATGTATACTGATAAGATTACCTGTGAAAATAATGAGTATGACAAAGCCTTCTATCAGTCCATGCAGCCTGTTCACCCTGCAAGGGTACAAACTGGAGATAATCTTTTAAAATGTACTGATGCTGTTAAGTCTTTCAATCATATACTGCATTTTGGTGATCATATGGGAATGCATACAGGAGAAAAACTCTATGAGTATAAGGAATGCCATCAAATCTTTAACCAGAGCCCATCATTTAATGAGCATCCAGGAATTCATATTGGAAGAAACCAGTATGATTACAAAGAATATGAAAACATCTTTTACTTTTCATCCTTTATGGAACATCAAAAAATTGGTACTGTAGAAAAAGCATATAAATACAATGAATGGGAGAAAGTCTTTGGGTATGACTCCTTCCTTACACAACATACAAGCACTTATGCTACAGAGAAACCTTATGAATATAATGAATGTGGAACATCTTTCATCTGGGGTTCTTACCTTATTCAACATAAGAAAACTCATACTGGAGAGAAACCCTATGAATGTGATAAATGTGGAAAGGCTTTTAGGAATCGTTCAGCCCTTACTAAACATGAACGGACTCACACTGGAATAAAACCTTATGAATGTAATAAATGTGGGAAAGCCTTCAGCTGGAATTCTCATCTTATTGTACATAAGAGAATTCATACAGGAGAGAAACCTTATGTATGTAATGAATGTGGGAAGTCTTTCAACTGGAACTCACATCTTATTGGGCATCAGAGAACTCATACTGGAGAGAAACCTTTTGAATGTACTGAATGTGGGAAATCTTTCAGCTGGAGCTCCCATCTTATTGCCCATATGAGAATGCATACTGGAGAGAAGCCTTTTAAATGTGATGAATGTGAAAAAGCTTTTAGGGATTACTCAGCCCTTAGTAAACATGAAAGAACTCACTCTGGAGCAAAACCATATAAATGTACTGAATGTGGAAAATCCTTCAGCTGGAGCTCCCACCTTATTGCCCATCAGAGAACTCACACGGGAGAGAAACCCTATAACTGTCAGGAATGTGGCAAAGCATTTAGAGAACGTTCAGCCCTCACTAAACATGAAATAATTCATTCTGGGATTAAGCCCTATGAATGCAATAAATGTGGAAAATCCTGTAGCCAAATGGCTCACCTTGTTAGACATCAAAGAACTCATACTGGAGAAAAGCCCTATGAATGCAATAAATGTGGAAAATCCTTCAGCCAGAGCTGTCACCTTGTTGCTCATCGGAGAATTCACACTGGTGAGAAACCCTACAAATGTAATCAATGTGAAAGATCCTTTAACTGTAGCTCTCATCTTATTGCTCACCGGAGAACTCACACTGGAGAGAAACCATACAGGTGTAACGAGTGTGGAAAAGCATTTAATGAGAGTTCTTCCCTTATTGTACATCTGCGAAACCATACTGGAGAAAAACCCTACAAATGTAATCAGTGTGAGAAAGCTTTCTGTAAGAATTCTTCTCTTATTATTCATCAGAGAATGCATAGTGGAGAGAAACGCTTTATATGCAGCAACTGCGGAAAAGCCTTTAGTGGTCACTCAGCCCTCCTCCAACACCAGAGAATTCATAGTGAAGAGAAACTCTGTGAATTGAATTGATGAGCTTTTTATTTTATTGTGCACTTGATAACACACTGAAAAAACCCTAAAGTTTAATCATGTGGGGAAATTTTAATGAGAGTTTAGTAAGACTTCTCCCCCTATTAATCAGTAGAGATTTTCTTTGTAGAAGAAACCTGTGAATGAAAAGAATAAGTAAAAGCCTTCCACAGATGTGTAGCTCTTGCTTAAAATCAAATAAGTACAGTGAAGAGAACTCCAGACTCCCCTCGTGGTTCACCAGGAATCCTACTTGAGCACCATGAACATAGGGAATGAAATGTCTATTAGTAAGAGATCTCTACTGTTTGTGGCTCAGAGTGCGTTGTTATGGGAAAAACTTTATCCTAGAAAAGTATTTTCAACTGGACATACGCTCTTTTTGCATCAAGCTGGAGTACTGAATGGAAGCTTTACAATAACATTTGTGCATCATTATGGAAACACAGATTGTGCTATTGTAAGAGGAGGGTCTGGGTGCCCTTTAGAATATGGAATACTAAACCTGAATTTTTATAATATTGAATGGGATATTTACTGTTGATCAACAATTAGCCTTAGAAAAGAGTAGTAAATGAGATTACTAATGATGGAAAGGTTATTGTGCAGAAGTATGAGACTGATGTTCTTGGAACAGAAGGTGATACTTAATAACCCGGTATGTCAGTGTCCATGGTTTGCTCATTACTGCAGTTGGACAATTAGTTTGTAATCTGTTTTAGGCAATCACATAAGTTATAATTATTGACACTGAGTCAGAACGCATAACATAAAGGAATAAAAAGGACACAAAACTGTATATACATATCCACTAGAACATCTGAAAAGTGTATTTGCATAAGGACTGGAAATACTCATGGGTAAATTAACCTAATTAAGATTTTAAGTTTTACCAACACATACAGTACTTACTGTGTACTAGACTTTTTTTAAATGCTTTTCAGATATTAACTTATTCATTCCCCTTAATTCTATAAGATAGGAACTATTGTTATCTCAATTTCACAAGTGGGGAAACTGAGGCACAGATCATAAGAAACCTACCTAAGGACACACAACTAGTTAGGAGTAGAGAGATTGACTCCAGAATTCATGTTTATAACCACTGTGTTACGCTGCCTCTGCAGTGATACTTTTTTCCCTTAATGTGTTTTTGAAAATTGTCTTCACTGTTTTTATAGTAGATATTTGATAATAAAAATCAAATTCCTAAACAATGAGAAAGTTACCTGGCTCTTTGCCTGTGGAATTTCTGGTAATATGAGAGCAAAGCTCCCTTTGAAATATGAAGTCTGGATTGAACATTGAGAATCACTGCATTTTCTGGGCTCTGGTTTCCCAAGAATTTCACCACCTCCATCCCTGAAGATTATAGTCAACCAGGGGCTGGAGGACTCGCTGGAGGTTTGGGCAAGTCAGAGGAATGCCCCTTGACAGGTTTAGAATTACCCTTCATGAGGCAGAGGGCAAGAAACACCTCTGCACAGGAGATCCCTCTTTCTCAAGGTCTCCCTGGGATGCAGTGTTTCCTTTTCTTCTCTAGATGAGAAGATTGTCTGATAGTAGGGAGGACTCAGAAGGGAAGAGAGCATCAATCATCTCATAAAGTGAGGAAGTTTCTCTGCTCAGAGTGGAAAGGGGGTAAGATGAATAGGAGGACTTGGGTGGTGTTTCTTTGGTTCACAAATATTTCCTGTGTTTCCCTAAAGTTGGGCTATAATTTGGGACCAGCAATCCTTCCTGGATAGGTTTCAACGGTATTGGTTAGAAATCCAGAGTACAGAAGGTTCATCTAGTTCTCTAGGGGTCCATGATGCTCCAGGGGGTGAGAAGCAGTCGCCTGCTGGTATTGTGGAATGCTGTGTTCACTATCTGATGCCTATAGCTGGTGCTTATATAGGTGTGTAACATCTGATCCCTACCTTAATGTATAGTTAACCCAATAAATGTTGCAGGGGTAAATTGGATTTCTCATGTGATTTGTGCAAAGATCGTTAAAGAGTCTAGAGTTATCAACATTGTCTCTGTAAGAGAAAGCAATCTAATGTATCAAGAGTTGTACTGCCAATATATGGGAATTGTATTCTAATACCCAAAGAAATACACTTTGAGTGAACCCAGATTCTCTTGATTTAGTGACTCCAGAGGGTTTTGGAAGTCATATACAATATTCTACATATTCCACAAGCATCCTGATAAGTTCTTCTGTAACTATATTACCAAGCCTCGTATTTTTAAAAAAGTATTTCTCTTTAAAAAATTTTATTTATTCATTTGGCTGTGGCAGGTCTTAGTTGCAGCATGCAGGATCTTATTTAGTTGTGACACGTGAGAGCTAGTTCCCTGACCAGGGATCAAACCCAGGTCTCCTGCATTGGGAGCATGGAGTCTTAGCCACTGGACCACTTTAGGAAGTCCCCAAAAAATATTTCTAAAAGGGCCTCCTGGACTTCTAAAGGGTCCTTCTAAAAGGATCCCAGTCTTGTGTTTCCTCTAGGAGGATTCCATATCTCCCTACCACCTATTATACAACCTTGTGTGTCCAGGACTCCTAGGTCCCCTTTTACCTCTCTGGTTCTCACCTACACATGGCTCAGTTCATTGCCCTTTTGATACCCCTGCTCTGAAACCTTCTGGGCCCAGTTGGAAGTCTCCATTCATCCATCATCTGCTGAAACATGAGTCTCCTCTTTGCACAGCACCTCTTAAGATCCTTGCAGGGAGTGGCTGCTTTCTCTCCTATTCTTCTTTACTTATTGCTTCTAAATTGTTCTCCCTCCCTTTTCTCTAAAACAGTTCTGACTCTTGGAATATCAGACTGTCATATTACTTCTGCTGCTTTGTTGCAGTCACCTATGACTGGTTCACTCGTCTGCAAAGATTTCTACTCTTGCAGTATTGCATCTAAAACCACCCCCATCGTAACTCCCAGTCCCACTATCCATGTAGACAACCTTCCCATGTCCTGACCTCACAGCTTTTCAGCCTATCTGCTACTGGTTTTGCCTCCCACCCTGTCTGCACCAGACACTGCCATTGTCATCCCTAGGACCATTCCATTACCAGTGACTAGGACCTGCCCACCATCTGTTTCACGTATCTTTTCCTAAGCTAGTTAGCTGTTGAGTACCAAGATTCCAACAATTGCTTGACTGAAGCTTCCCTCTGGGTTGCTCCCAGCAGATGACTTTGCTTCCTGTTTCCTGACTGAATAGGAGCCACCAGCAGAGGGCTTCCATTGTAGGTCTCCACCTCCTCTACCCACTTTCGGTAACATCTGTGCCTGCCCACTGGTGCCTTTATACAAACTGACTGGGTTGGCGCCAGAGCCTGTTCCATGTCCACTGCCTCAGGACGTTGTTCCTGCAAGTTTCCCTTATCTCTTGTATCATCAGGTTTTCTATATATACTGGCTTATCCTCATTGATGTGCAAACACACTTTAAAAAAAGGAAAGAAAACCCTCTAGATCCTGTATCATTCTCTGCTTTGTTACAGAAAGCAGAATTTCTCAAAGGTGGTCTCTTCTTGCTGTCTTCATTTCCCTTCCATTTTTTCTTCTACTCAGTCATTCAGTTGTGTCTGTCTCTTTGTCAACGCATGGACTGTTGCCCACCAGGCGCCTCTGTCCATGGAATTTCCCAGGCAAGAATACTAGAGTGAGTTGCCATTTCCTCTTCCAGGGGATCTTCCCTACCCAGGGATTGAACTGATATTTCCTGGGTCTCCTGCATTGGCAGGCAGATTCTTTACCGCTGAGGCGTTGGGGAAACCATTCTTTCTTGAACCCACTCCAAAACCTACCTTGCTGCCAGATGTCCTCCACATTGCTAAATCCAGTGGTCAGTTCTGTTTTCTTCCTTGACTTTAGCAGTAGCATCTCAAATTCTCAGGTGATGGGTCATTTCCTTCCTGAAACACATTCACCTGCATTTCGGGGCTCGACCCCTGCCTCTGTGGCCTGCATTTCAGGTCCCCTTTGCTGTTTCCTCCCCACTTCGCGTCTGCTCACACTACCTTGACCTCATCCGGTCTTGAGGCTCTATAAACACCACAGGTATGCTGTTGAATCTCCCTTTATGTCTACAGTTTGGTGAGTTTTGAAAAAAATGTCCATATCCTTGTAACCACCACTATAGTAAAACTAGAGAATTTTTTCCCTTCTCTAAAAAGTTCCCCATGTCCCTACCACAACCCTAAGACCTGGGCAGCCACATGTCTGTTTTGTGAATATACATTAGAATTGTCTTTTTAGAGTTTTATAAAGATAGAATTGTACAGTGTTCTATTCATATCGTACCTTTTGTATCCAGATACTTTTGCTCAGCATGATTTTGAAGGCTCCTCCACATTGTACCGTGTGTCAGTAGCTTGCTTTCCGTTATGTGGATGAGGTAGTCATTCTGTTCACCTGTAGATGGACATTACCTTGAGCCCAGCCCTGGGCCAGTGTAAATACAGCTGCTCTGGATGTTCCTTTTCAGTGTTTTTTGCGTGTGCAGGTTTTCATTTATCTTGGGTAAAAACCTAGCAGTGGAATAGCTGAGTTGTATGGTAAGTATATATTTAACTTCATAAGCTACTTCTATGGGCCTTTTCACCTGATGTCTTTATTCTGTTTTACATTCTGGGAAATTTATCTCTTCTTTTTTTAAGATTTCATCTATGTATTTAAATTTTTTCTCTTTTTAAGACTCCGATTATTAATACTTAGATGTTAGCATGTCTGTGTCTGTTGTCAATATTTCTTAGCTTTGCTTTCATGTTCTCTAATTCCTTTTCCTTTCTTTCCTCTGGCCATTTCCTGTTTGCTGTGCTAGTTTGCTAATTTCTCAGCTGTCTGTTTGCTACTTATTTCCTCTAATGTATCTTCATTTCAACAACTGTTTTACATATCTAATATTTCTTCTTGGTTCTCTTTTATATGTTATTAGCCTCATTCCCTATTGTTAATGTCATGCCTTATCTCTCTAAATGTATGTGACTACTTTAAAATTTTGGACCATCTGTTCTAATATATGTGCCTCTGATAGAATCTGTAATCCAGTGTGCTGTTTTTCTTTTGGAAATAAGTATGCTCAGAAAATTGCTTATTTCCTTGACCAGTGAGCACATTTATTTCTCTTGTTTTCATCAGCTACTTGTTTTTATGCATACATGGGATGGGATCAGATCCTGGTCCCTAAGAACCCCAGAGTTCAGGGTTAGGAGGATGGATCCTGGGATGGGGAGGTGAAGGCACCAGAAAGCTAGTCAGTGACTTCTTACCTCCCAAGGTAACTCTGAAGTGTGATCCGCCAGCCCAGGGCTTCGTAGAGTCAGGGTGGAAAAACACGTGCCTGGTGTCATGGAGTCTCTGCCTGTTTCTCAGCTACTTCTGAGCACGGGTTACTGCCCAACCTTGACTCCACCCCTCAGCAACCTGGACCAGGGGCCATTCATGGCCATGTTGATGCTGGACCATCCAACCAGCACGCTTTCCTCACTGCCCACTTCACCACCCTGTCAACTTGCTGCATTGCACGCACCGTTACTTAACATCACCTCATACATTTTCTCCTTTCTTACTGTCCACTCTGTCTCCTGATGCCACACACCAGGCTCTGTGCTCCGTGGGGACCTCGTTGGTCCTGGTCTGCTATGTCTGAGGTGCCCAGCATGGCACTCTGGCTCCAGAAGTGCCTGGGACACCAGCAGGTTGTCGGTTGTGCTTCTCCACCTCCTCATCTGGATCTCCTGACCGCGGAGATGTGGGGGGACTGAGGGGGTGCGGCACAGGGAGAAGGGCACTGTGGACTCAGCAGACGGTCACGAAGTCCTGTATGTGGGAGAAGGACTGGTCAGAAGGCTCAGCCATACGATGGGGTCCGGGGTGGATACCAAGGAGGCAGTTATAGGAATTGGTCAGAATTACCAATATCCTTTTAAATGTGTGGCAACTGAATGACACTTTTAAGACAATGACCATTATCAAAGTGTGTAATTTCTTAATTTGAAGAATAAGTGTTTAAATGCTGCTAAAAAAAAAAAAGGCAGTTAACTCAGAAGCAACAAGGCAACCTTGCCTTGTGGACAGAGGAGAGAAGGGCCTGGGAATGTGGACAGTGCTGGGCACTCCCAGCAACACAGTCTTCAGTTTGGAGAGCCAGGGCTCATGCTAGCCTCCCCTGCAGAAGCTATTCTTTCTGCCCGGACAATGCCCTCCCTTGTGACATCACAAAGATGAAACCCCTCTGCAGGTGGAGCAAATGCGGCGGTTACAGGCAGTGCCCTGCTCAAGGTGGGCCCTCACGGTGGGAGGAACTGGTGAAGGGTCTGGAGAAGTACTTGTGCCCCAAAGAGGGAGGGTTCCGGTGGAGAAACGGGGACCCTGATGAGATTTTCCAGCCAGAAACCACTAAGTTTGGTCTTGTTCCCCAAACTTCTTATCCTGAAAGTTACTTGGGGGCATCTTAAAAATACAGAGCCCCCCCTCCCCCGGCCCCAGAAATAATGTATTTTCAACCAGGGCTCTGGGGGTTCTTGTCATCCTGGGAGCAGATGTCTAGTAGGACATGACACAGTTTCTACCTCACAAAGGAGGAAGCCAGCTTGGCTTGAGGTCACTGTGGGTCCACTTTGGGCAGGACCCAAGCAAAGTGCTGGGGACTTGTAACTTGGCCCCATACAGTGATGACAGCATGGAGGAGGGTGGTGGCCTAGGCTTCATCTGGCCTAGAGGGGCCACCCAAAGGGCTCCGGGATACAGGTGGTGTGAAACCTGGAGATACGGGGTGACGGTGTAGAACTTTACCTCCAGGCTCCTGGAAAACAGTTGATTCCGTCCAACCTTTTGTGTTCCGGGAATCCTGGACTAGGAGCCAGGTGTTCACAGACCTAGGGGGAAGGACTGGACAAAGCAGCAGTGAGCATGGGGAGATTGATACCCCAGGCCAGCTCCAAAGACAGCAGTGTCCCCAGGGACCTTGACAGTCCTAAGTCCAGTCTAAACAGTGCCCACAGGCAGGCCAACAGGAAGCTCAAAAGAGATGGGTTAGATTGGAGGCAGTTGTGAGACTGTGGGGTTTAGAGAGCATGGGAGCCGCATCCTTACCAGGCTCGTCCCGGAGGCACAGCAGGATGGGGGAAAGACAGATTGGGTGTTGAAAGAACAGAGCAAGGCCCTCTTGATAGTCCACAGCGGGAGGAGGTCGCGGGGGGCGGGGGGCAGGTCCTAGCCTTGTCATCCCATAGACATTTAGGAGGGGCAGCTGCCCTCTGGGCTGCACCACAGGTGGAGTTGGTTCCTGGTCCTCGGGGCTGTGTAAGCATCCAGAGGTGTCCAGTCTGTTCTTACTACCATTGATGGGAGGGATGAAAGCCTATTTCATGTATCACGTGAACTACTGGATGGGCAGAGGACAAGTCCAGGGGACAGCCTTCTATACCATCTCACTGTTCAATTCCCTTTCTACATGCCGAGATGATTCAGTTAATCTCTCCCTTAAAGAAACTTGGAGACAGCCACTTGGGTCTCGGCTTCTGGATGGTACCCCAGAGGTTGGAGGCATACCAAATTGCTTTTTTTCAAAGATTACACTCTCACATTTTACATCCAGAACTAACGCTCAGTGCCCACCCTGTTTTTGAGCTTTGTGTGGATTGCGTTATTGAGCCATCACTGTAACCCTGTGAAGTGAGTATTCTTTCCTCCTCCTATTTTACTGATGAGGAAACTGAAGCTCAGAGGGGTTAAGTAACTTGATGAAGCTCAAACATCTAGGAAGCCAGAGGTAAGCATTAGAATGGGCCTATAGAGCCCTGCTGTCTCCTCCATTTGCTTCTTGTGAGGTGTCACATTGAATTATAATTGATTCCCTTCTGTCTCCTCAAGAGTCTGACTCTGAGTAAGACTGAAGGGTGCGGTGCTGTCATCAGCTCAGAGAGGTGGTGCCGGGAGGGCTCAACGGTGACAGCCCTGCCATCACCCAGCCCGCAGAGAACAACTCAGGATCCAGTTTCCAAGCAATGTTCAGAGCAAGACTCTGAGGGTCTTACTCACTCCCAGCACGCCCTCTCATTCTGTTAGTCTCACCATTGGCTGACTTGGTTCCATCAAAGAATTCCACGTGGTGACGGGAGCTGACCTCACACTGGTGGCTCCCAGTCAGAACTGACACATTCTGTAGGGAGAAGAGCTCCTTAGTTTTTCAAAGAAATACGGGGCAGATTGTGGACAATAGCTAAATACTTCCTTTCACTCACACGATAACAAACTAGCAGTTTTGGAATGATGGACAAGGTTCAAAGATCTTTTGCTGTTTTATTTTTGTTTTTAATGGAGTGCCCACTTCATCTGTGTGTGCCTTATGCAGGTGAGTTCAAACCACTTGGACAAACAACAGGTTGAATGGGTTGCCTCAACCATTGCTTTCACTTGTTTTGAGGGAGTAAAAAGGGGTGATTACACCTCACTGCTGTAGGTTTTCTTTTCCAGATTATTTTCCCTTAGAAAGACACCCAAATGTCACCAAACAACCCATACAGTTCGGTAAGCAATTTCATTCGGTCCATGGAGCTATCCCAAGACCCGGAGGTGAGTCATTGTTACTACTTGGTCAGTGAAATGGGAGCTGTACTCTGTGGTCCTCCTAACTGCTATTCAGTGTGTCTTTTCTTCTGTATTGTTAGTAGTGTGATCCATAAAATAATAAGATTAGATAGACATTGCTTGGAAACTGGATCCTGAGTTGTTCTCTGTGAGCTGGGTGATGGCAGGGCTGTCACTGTTGAGCCCTCCCGGCACCACCTCTCTGAGCTGATGACAGCACCGCACCCTTCAGCTCCGCACCAAGTTTCTCTAGGTCCTCTGCTTAGGAGGAGCGTTCCCGGCTTGCATGACTGCAGAAGCAGAGCAGGACCCAAATGCACTGTGTTGCTAACAGTCCATATACATCAGAGGAAACACTGGCTGCAAGCAGAGCACCATGCTTTTGCAGACTAAGCCCCATGCATCTACTCGGCATTGGAGTAAACTTGTTAAGAACATTTACCATCTCAGCAATTAATATTTGGAAACTACATGTCACGCCCTGTCGTCTAATACCAAGTTATATTGTGATTTTCCTAAATGTATCCTAAAACTCTCTTCTCTCTGATCCCCTTCAATGGCCATCTAGCTCCGCGTACCACACCCATGCAGCCCCCAGCGAGCACTGGTAAGTCAGGGGATCTGGGAGTGCACGTGGGATCCATAAATATCTGCAGAGCTCTTGTGTCATATGGCTCGTCCAGGAGGACATCCCATGACTCTCATAACTAACAGCTCCCCCCCCCAGCTCCGTGCAAATTAGAAAAAGGCACGCCTTGCCCCCCATGGCTGGGTTAGTAACCATGCTGCTAGGGACAGATTAGAAAATAGCACAGATGTCAAAGTGTCAGGAAATACAGAAAATCACAATTAATACATCTGTCCATCCCAAAGACATTCTTTATTACTCTTCCTCAAGCTCAGCTATGGGCTTCCCAGGTGGCTCAGTGTGAAGAACCTGCCAACGCAGGAGCTGTAAGAGATGCGCGTTTGATCCCTGTGTTGGGGAGATCCCCTGGAGGAGGGCATGGCAACCCACTCCAGTATTCTTGGTTAGAGAACCCCATGGACAGAGGAGCCTGGCTGGCTGCAGTCCATGGGGTTGCAAAGAGTTGGACGTGACTGAGCATGCACACACACAAAGCTCAGCTGTAGTATCTCATTTCTCCATTCACTTCACCACCACCAAAGTTCAGAAAAGGAAGCTGGGTCAAAGTGTTAGAAGGCCCACATTCTAGTCTTACCTTGACACTATCAACACTAACCTCTTGTGAGGTGGCCCTGGAGGTTCGCTGAGACCTCTGCTGTTCCTGAGCTTTCAGTCCCAGTGTAATTTCTGATACAGAAGACGAAATTGTTTGTCTAGTTGGATCACTGGAAGACTCCAATTTTCTCTTGTAACTCTCAGCTCTCGGTTACATGGAAAGATGCCTACCTCATAAAAAGGAAAATACACCTTGAAAATACACTATAATTCCAGTTTTCAGCTATCATGTTGAAAGTGGGCAAAATATCTCATAATAAACTGTACTGGCAAAGGAGTAGGGAAATTTAGTCTCCTGTCTTGTGTGTAAGCCAGGAATAAGTGTGGTTTCTACAGAGGGCAATTTGGGAGTTCTTATAAGAAGAATGCATTCACTTTTTGACCCACAGTTTTGAAATATACCCAGGATTTGTTTTAATCAGGTATGATAAGACCCACAGACTCGGAAATGATCATCGTGAAGGAGGAAGGTTATACACACAGAATCCTAGAAACAGCAGGCAGGGCACACCATGCCAAGCCATGTGGGGAAGGGCCAGCCTTGTTAGGAGGCAGGGGGCAGAAAGACGGGTGCATGACCCAGAGCTGCTGTTGACCGTCTGGGGGAAGGAATGCGTGAGGTGGGGTAGGTACATGGAGTAGGCTTAGTGTTGCGTTTGTTATTGTTGTCATTCAGTCGTGTCTGACTGTTTGCGACCCCTTGGACTGCAGCACACCAGGCCTCCCTGTCCTTCACTATCTCCCAGAGTTTGCTCAAACTCATGTCCATTGAGTCAGTGATGCCATCCAACCATCTCATCCTCTGTCACCCCCTTCTCCCACCTTCGATCTTTCCCAGCATCAGGGTCTTTTCCAGTGAGTCAGCTCTTCCCATCAGGTGGCCAGAGTATTGGAACTTCAGCTTCAGCATCAGTCCTTCCAATGAATATTCAGGGTTGATTTCCTTTAGGATTGACTAGTGTTGCATAGTTTGAATAATTTTGGTGGGCTCTGGGCTAAAGGAGTGGCTATAAAAAATAGTGTACTCAGCCATTCTGTTTCTAGGAAATTTTGTTTAAAGTATGCTGGTCCATTTTCCTAGTCCACTTACCCTCCCCCTTTGCTTGGTGACTTTCTCCTCTGTTTTTCTCATTCCACAAACACCACCACCATATCTACTCCAGCCTTGCTCTTAGAGGATGACTTTGTTCCCACCATCACTGACAACACAAGCACTTTAGTGAGCATCTGTATCTCCGAATAACACTTTCTCATCTTTCCTCCAGGCCAGGTCAAGGCTGACCCTTCACCTGTGCACCAACTTCCATCCCCTTAGGCCAGCTCGGGACACTGGTCGATTATTTCTCCCTTTCCTTTTGTTTTCTCATGAACCTCTGTCAGTCATGCACATGGGTAATAGCACTTTTGACTAGGTCTCCAATGACCTTCCCATTGCCAAGTCCAACAACCAGTTTTCAGTAGTCATGATTTTGAAACCATCTGTAACCCATATCCCCCCAGTATTTCATTATGAAAACCTGAAAATGTACAGAAAAATTGAGAGAATCATTAAATGAACATCTATGTATTTATTGGATGGACTGATGCTGAAGCTGAAACTTTAATTCTTTGGCCACCTTATGTGAAGAACTGGCTCATTTAAAAAGACCCTGATGCTGGGAAAGATTGAAGATGGGAGGAGACGGGGACAACAGAGCATGAGATGGTTGGATGGCATCACCGACTCAATGGGCATGAGTTTGAGTAAGCTCCAGGGGTTGGTGATGGACAGGGAATCCTGGCGTGCTGCGGTCCATGGGGTTGCAAAGAGTCAGACACGACTGAGTGCCTGAACTGAACTGGACTGAAAACTTAAGCATTTAATCGAGCATTTTCATAGTCCAGGTTCTTTTCTTCATGTCAAGCTGACTTCACATTGAGGTGCCAGTCTCAAAGAGTTTCTCAGCTCAGTTGTTGAGCCAGAGAAGGGAAAGAAAGTGAGGGAGTGCTCTGTGTAAGACGAGGAGGCACCTCAGTTTGTCAGATTTTACAAATGATTGAGTAATGTACTTAGTCAATTGCGCCTTTGTTCAGTTTGTACCCATAGTAGCTCTGTTTGTTTATTTTCATTTCAGATGATGATAAGAGTGAGCCTGCAAGGACCACTCTTGGTTTTATAGGATATTCAATGGGCCTAAACACCAGTCCCTGGAATGCAGGTTTGTGGGATTAGATCTCGAATTGACCTATAATATCCTGTTTTATTTAAAACCATCACTGTACAACCTAAGGCCATCCAGCAACACTTGAATTGTAAAACTAGGGCTCTCCTTTCAGGTATATCAGTGGCAGTCTCTGCTATTATATCAGGGACCGGTCTCATAAGAAACGGCTTTGGCCAAAGACAGGAGACAGATGAAAAAAAAGGAGTGAGGATTTAGGTGGGAATTCAGATTATACTTGTTCACACAGGCTGTGCTATCTAGCTTACATGGTTTTCTTGTAAGTTAAGAATTTTATTTTTAATGTTATTTCTGATTTTCTCTCCCATTCCCCTAAAACAATATGATTAACAAATATATTAACTGATACATGTGTGTGTGCTAAGTCACTTCAGTTGTGTCTAATTCTATGCGACCCTGTGGACTGTAGCCTGCCAGGCTTCTCTGTCCATGGGATTTTCCAGGCAAGAATATTGGAGTGGTTGTCATGCCCTTCTCCAGGGTATCTTCCCAATCCAAGGATTGAACCCAAGTTTCTTTATGTCTCCTACATTGCCAGGTGGGTGCTTTACCACTAGCACCACCTATGAAAGATGCTCGGTCTGACTCTTTGCGACCCCATGGACTGTGCAGTTCATGGAATTCTCCAGGCCAGAATATTGGAGTGGGTAGTCTCTCCCTTCTCCAGGGGATCTTCCCAACCCTGGAATTGAACCAGGGTCTCCTGTATTGCAGGTGGATTTTTTTTTTTTTTTTTTTTTTTACCAACTGAGCTATCAAGGAAGCCCTAATAACTGATAGTCATAGCTAAAATGAGACTTTATAAAAACTTCTTTTCTTTCTGTTTTTAGCATGGATTCCTCATAGACCTGCTCTTGTTAAAGTAATTACAATTGCGTGTATAGCCCTCACTATTGCCCTGATATTTGGGATCACTGTTTCCTACATGATATAGTAAGTCTATGCTAAATAATGTTTACCATCCTTTAGTAAGACATACAAGTAACTATTTCATGGTAGTAATGTTAATAATGGTGATGATGTTGGTAATTCTTATAATCACTGAATAATTACAGTCATTATAAATTTTCAGTGTTTTTCAGAATATGGCCTATGTTCATGGTGGATCATGACATAAATGAAAAATATAAAAAGAAACGTGACAAAAAATTTAAAAAAATAAAAAGTATGAATAAATAACACAAAAAAAACCCCAGGACAGAATGAATACAATTTAGTGGAATAGAAATGCTGATTTTCAACTTTTCAGACTCAAGATTGTGAAGTAAAACTTATCTCTTACTGTGGCTCATGATCAAAAGTGTTCTGAGATGCTAGCATCCTCTCACAATGTGATTTTCTAGAGTGAACTTGATGCTTTGGAAAAAAAATCTTAATAGTGCAAAGTGGAAAAGTGACCACTGTCTCTTTCACTAGAAACTTATCACCAATGTGGTTTGGGTTAAAGTAGCATTTAGGGAAGACACGTCATCTTGTTCACACAAATGAAGCCTGTGGTGAAGCTCAGTTTATGTGATCATTTTGAAATTAGTATCAGACAAAAGCAAGCCATCATGTGACTTGACATGTGACTGTGACATCACGTGACTGTGATCAGGAGCAGCATGTTGGTTCCTATTCTAGGATTTAGTTCCAGGATTCCATTATATCCCATCAGAAACATCTTGAGGAAGTACTAAATTCTTTGTTAGGATTAAGTGTGCACATGGGAAATACATTGCCATGAATGGAATATCTTTTAAGGTAACCATTTTAGGACACCTTGAAGTATGTCAAATGAAGGTAAAATTAAAGGTGAAATTGAAGAGATTTTGCTAATGAGTGAGTGTGTCACTAGCATGTTTGGTTCTGGATTTTCTAATCTGACGATCTCCTTTGACTCAATTTATGGAACTTCAGTTTCAGTTTATTTCATTAGTGTAGACAAAGATGTTAACAGATATGAAGAGTCCTAAAATAACTCACTAAAACATTTCATCCTGAACTCTTCAGTTCAGTTCAGTTCAGTTCAGTCGCTCAGTCGTGTCCAACTCTCCGCGACCCCATGAATCACAGCACGCCAGGCCTCCCTGTCCATCACCAAATCCCGGAGTTCACTCAAACTCATGTCCACAGAGTCGGTGGTGCCATCCAGCCATCTCACTCTCGGTCGTCCCCTTCTCCTCCCGCCCACAACCTTTCCCAGCATCAGAGTCTTTTCCAGTGAGTATAGTGACCAATTAAGGTACTGAGCTAATGTCAACATTTATCGCTTTTAAGTTTGTGTTACCCATAGTGACATTTTTTAAGCCTGAGGCAAAAGGAAAAATATGTGCCCCAGAGTATATGTTTTTATGTAATTTTTGGCCATTAATTTTTTCCAGAAGTATATTTTGGATATATATCGATGAGGGACTTCCCTGGTGGTCCAATGGTTAATACTCTGTGCTTCTAATGCAGGGGACCCGAGTTCAATTCCTGGTCAGGGAACTAGATCCCACAAGCCACAACTAAGAGTTCACATGCCACAGCTAAACATCCTACATGCCACAACGAAGACCCAGTGCAGCCAAATTAAATAAATAAATATAAAAAATGAAAATATATTAGTGAGTTTTATTTCATTTAAACCAGGAAAGTAAAATTATAATAAATTTTGTTTCTGGTATAAAGTATTTAAACTTAACATAATGTGAGTTTTGATATAGGACTTTTCAATTTTTAAAATATATTCTCAACTACTTTAATGTTTTAGAAAAGAAGAACCATAAACTAATACATAAAAGTGTGTATATAGGGACTCAACATTTTCCCTTTTGACTCAGGCTCTCATGCAGTTCATCACAGTGCTGATGGATCCTGTTTTTAAAATTTTGATATTTGGTTTATCATGGATTTTTCCAGTTTTTTCCTTTTTTTACCCACACCGCATTGCTTGTGGGATCTTAGTTCCCCAACCAGGGATTGAACCTGGGCCCTTGGCAGTAGAAACACAGAGTCCCAACCACTGGACGGCCAGGGAATTCACTCATTTCAGTTTTTAAAAATATTAAGTCAAAATATTTATCATCATTACTGAGTTTTTTCGCACCCCCTTAAATTTTGCACATGAAGTGAGCACCTTATTCTCCTCACCCAAATCCTGTTCCTGGCCCAGTTTCCTGATTATCTGTAGCAGTGTTTACAGTCAGATCAGTTCTTCTGCTGAAAAGCATGATTCTGGAATGTTATCCCTACACCCCTTCCTCCATCTCAGCTCCTTAGAACACAATTAAGCTAACCCTAAAATGATTTATTATTACATGTAGTGTTAGTTGCTCAGTTGTGTCCAACTTTGCAACCTCATGGACTGTAGCCTGCAGAGCCCCTCTGTCCATGGAATTCTCCAGGCAAGAATACTGGAGTGTGTAGCCATTCCCTTCTCTAGGGGATCTTCCTGACCCAAGGATCTAACCCAGGTCTCCTACATTACAGGCAGATTCTTTGCCATCTGAGCCACCCTGGAAGCCCATTAGTACATGAGTCAAACATAATTAAGAAGGTACGTATGTTACAAAAAATTAAACACTGTATTATCCATTTTCACTTCACACAAATATCTGTTCAATGATCTACTTCCAAGTTTAGATCTAGGTGAGGCGAACAAGGCACTCACTTCAGGTGCAAAGTTTAAGGCAATGCCAAAAACTTGGTAGTCAAGATAAATAATAATATAGTATTTTTTAAATCTAAATTAATGCATTCACAGCCCCATGATGAACATTTTAAATACAGGATCAGTCACAGTGCCAGGCCAAAAATATTGGAGATTGAGCAAAAGGAAAAACCCACAGTACCTATGCTATCTTTATTTAAAATGTTGACATTTTGTTCAAAGACTATTTCTGCCTCCCTCCCCATGTACTAGTACCACCATGTACTAGTGACTACTTTTTAGTCAGAAAATCATAGGACAAAGGATTAAGACCTGATGATTCAGTGTGAAAATTATGCTTTCAAATTTATCTATTTTGGGAATTCTTTTGGTGGTCCAGTGGTTAAGACTCTGCGCTCCCATTGCAGGGGGCACAGTTTGATCCCTGGTAGGGAAACTTAAGATTCTGCAAGCCACAGGGCACAGCCTTCCTCCAAAATTATGTATTTTGTTCTCCAGTCGACTGGTAGAGGCTGAGGAAAAACAACAACTTGCATCACTTTATAAAAATATCAAGATCCCATCATTAGGAGATGAAGAGGAATTCTTTGAGGATGGGGGCCAAGATGAGTCCACGTATCTCCTTCCGGAGAATGAGAAGGAACTGGAAAATTTTATTCATTCAGGTAGGGGGTCAACCAGTTTATCTTGTCAGATCCAGAATTGCAGGAAAGCTGAGCTGACAATGATGGTTTGGTTTTCTCAAAATCAAAGCCAAGTGGGAGGTAAGAAAGATGAATATTTCTAGCCACACCTGCAAGAGTGAACCATTCTCAGTTACAGAGGGCAAACAACTGTGTGGTTGCTTGGTTCCTTTTGCAAGGCAATTCCAAGGATTGAAAAGAGTTCAGGAAACAAAACCTTTCCTGAACTAAATATTTCCCTTACGCATACTTATTAATGTTGCATTATTCTCAAGTTTTGAACGCAGTCAGATGCGTTCCTACACCGTCTGCCTCAGCCTGATGTGGAAATGGGATCCAAGCCCACAAAACAGGTTACTACCCCCAGGTCAGAGACCTCTGCTGAGAGTCGCTCACCACCCCTGCCAGTTCTTGTAAGGAGATAACAACATATATGTTCATGCGGTCGGGTATGCTAAGTTGCTTAAGTTTTAAAAACAAGTATAGTTGATTTACAGTATTATACATTTTTAAACCTGGGAATTTACAAAGCTTGAGTACGGAAAGTGGGGAAATAATTTCAAAGTGCAGTTTTCCTTATCAGGCAAATAGCATTCAGTATAGCCTAAAAATTCCATTGTTCTTCCTTTATTTTTCCGTATCTTTCCTCACTTCTTTTGTCTCCATTTAAAATTCCTCATTTATTAGTATCTCAGCAACATGATGTCTACATTTTAGTTATTAGATCAAAAAGAAGAAAACATTTTGAAAAGAAGAGATTGAATGCAGCACAAAGCTTAGTAAAGGAAGTGAAAGTAAAGGATCCTGTACATACTGCAGAAGCGGGGAGTCCATGAAAGCAAATGACGGAGATGTAAGACATGCTAGTCAGTGTGGAGGAACAACCGCGGGAGGACAGATGGCCGAGAACGTGGGCCTGACTTCCTCTGGAGAACCTTGTACGGGAGCACCCTAAATGATGACAACTAGACGTGAAAGCAGAAAATAAATTCACGTGATGTAGCAATTCTTGCTTCCTAGCTCTCATAGTTTGATGAATAAATATAACTTAATTGGAAGAGAAAACTGACTTTTAAGTGTGAAAGAGAAATTTTCAGGATTTTCTTTTCTCACTCCGAACCAGTAATTTCTTTGGGCAAGTCTCCCAGACCATGCCAGGGAACCGCTTTCATGAAGTAAAGTTTCCTCAGTGACGTTATCTGTCCACTCCAGTAGCTTGCTTCCATTTTCCCGTGAGGAGAGTGAGAATGTCAAAATGAATATGACACTAGATTAAGATACAGCAACCTTTGTTTTTAAGGGTCTGGGACCTGGTGAGGGAAATAAGCTTGCAGGCAAAGAGCTGAAAACACTGTCAGATGTATTGTAAGCTAGGAGTCATTGAGAGCTGTGATAAGAGGACAGTCTGCTGGTTCCTCCAGAAGTTAAATATAGAGCCACTCCATGACCCAGCAACTCCACTCCTAGGTATATATCCGAAAGAATTGAAAATACATGTACCTGCACACAAGAGAAAGCTGTACACACACATTCATAGCAGCAGCATTCATAGCAAAAAGGTGGAAACACCACTTACGTCCATCAGCTCATAAACAGGCGAACAAAATGGCTCCCTGTACAGTGGGATGTTGTTAAGCCAGACAAAAGGAGTACCCACACAGGCTCCAACACAGACGATCCTTGAAAACATTATGCGTAAGTTAAACAGATTAGACACAAAAGGTCACACATCATATGGTCCTGTTTGTATGAAATAACCCAGACTAGGCAAATCCATAGAGAGTTAAAGTGGTTTTAGGTGCTGCGGGTGGGGAGAAAATGGAAAAATGGTTTGCGGGTATGTATGAGTATCCTTTTGAAGGCAATGAAAAATTTTACCAAAAAATTTTAGTGTAACTGGACAAGGCTGGTACCAAACCCAAGTTCAGCTGCTCACTGCTGCAAAGGCCAATACTCAAGACACAAGTGTTATATTTGATTTACAATATTATACTAATTTCTGCTGTACAGCAAAGTGACTCAGATATATGGATTTAAGTTGGGCCACTGCAGTGAAAGTGCTGAGTCCTAACCACTGGACCACCAGGGAAACCCCTGGACTACTTTTTATCAGGTATCAAGGATATGAGAAGAGCATAAATCGTCTCAGGCAGACATGTCTTAAATCTTAGCAAAAACCAGGATGGCAGGCAGAATTCTGAGACGGCCCCTGAAAGTCCTGCTCCCTGGTGTCCACAGCTGTGTGTGCACACCTGCCATTGAGTGTGGGTCTTCAAATATGACGGATGTCAGTCTTGTGATCAGGCAAAGGTGATGGGACTGTCACTCTTAATCGTTACATTAAACCACCTCTCCAAGTCTTTATGGACTATGGACTTTATTCTTGAGCCCTCCACTCCTCTGTTTATGGAATTCTCCAGGCTGGAGTGGGTGGCCATTTCTTTCTCCAGGGGATCTTCCGTGGAGATCTTTCCCAATCCAGGGATTGAACTGCGTCTCTTACGTCTTCTGCCCTGGCAGGCGGGTTCTTTACCACTAGGGCTATCTGGGAAGCCACAACCCATGCAGGGAAAGACCTTTGCTAATCAACCCAGGGTAAAGGCTTCAGGCTTTCTCAGATTTTTTCTGGACATGCATCTTCCCTGGTGTGTGGGTATGGGTGTATTCCCCCCATACTGCCATACACAGTGTGCTGCATTAAATGTCTCAATTTCCCTAAAGTCTCCCTCCCCCACACCTGATTTTTCTCAGGGCATTAAACATTCTATCGCGTTCCTCTGCCCTACCTAGTCTTTTTATCCCCAGACATGGCAGGACTGCAGTCTCCCTGCTGCTCTCCCAAGGTTTGGAGTCTCTGGACTAAGTCTAAGTCCCAGGGGCCTTACTGGCCTCCATCCTGACTTACAGACTATCGCCACCATTGTCATCAGCACTGAGGCAAGCAATGCGGAAACCAGACTGTTGGCCAGCCTTCAGACAAGCCAGAATGTTGCAGTTAGGTGCTATGCTTTTTCCTTCCTTTGCCATAGTAGAATTGAGAATACGGCAGCTTCCACCTCACTCTGCTGTGCCTGGGAGGAGGGCATGGAGCCGTTGAAAATGCCTTCAAATTTCTCTTTTTTTCCATTAGTTTTTTGGACTCATGGCACGTGACATCTTACAGAGGTCAAACCTGTTCCCCCTGCCCTGGAAGCGCAAAGTCTTAGCACTGGACTTCTGGGACATCTCCCAAATTTATCATTTTGATTTGTGGAATTTTTTTCCACAAAATAGGGTGCTTCGTTAGTTTCTGAAGATCCTTCACTGGTTTCTACAGTACTTGAAAAACTATTTTGACCAGCATGATGTTGTTTACCTAGAGTTTTTAGGGGGAACAAGGACCTATAATTTCCTACTCTGCCATTTACTGATGCCCCTCTGATTCAAGTTTGGCTCTTTTTTTTTTTTTAGAACTCTTTTCCCTTTTAATATTTAGATTTATTCATGTATTTGGCTGCTCCAGGTCGTAGTAGCAGCATGTGGGATCTTTGATCTTTGTTGTGGCATGCAGACCATATTTAAAAGCTTACATCTCTCACTGCTATCTGGTGCCACTCTACACATAAATCCAGGATCAAAATATACACATGCCTTTAAATGTTCTCCATAATCTGTCCTGTTATATTTTTTAATAATGTAGGTCTTTTTTAAAAATTAATTTATTTTCTACTGGGCTGGGTCTTCATCACTGCACACTGGCTTTCTGTAATTGCACTGAGCAGGGGCTCCTCTCCGTTGAAGCATGTAGGCTGCTCACTGCTGTGGCCTCCTGGGGAGCGTGGGTTCTCGGTGCGCGGCCTTCTCAGTAGTGGTGGCACAGAGACCCAGGTGCTCCTCAGCAAGGGAAATCTTCCGTGAACAGGTATCAGACCTGGGTTCCCTGCACTGGCCAGCGAATTCATAACTACTGTACCACCAGGGAAGTCCTGTTCTCTTGGATTTGTGACTGAAATTTTATGTCTCTATACCTGTGGTGCTGGAGAAGACTCTTGAGAGTCCCTTGGACTGCAAGGAGATCCAACCAGTCCATTCTAAAGGAGATCAATCCTGGGTGTTCATTGGAAGGACTGATGCTAAAGCTGAAACTCCAATACTTTGGCCAACTCATGCGACGAGTTGACTCACTGGAAAAGGCTCTGATGCTGGGAAAGGTTGGGGGCGGGAGGAGAAGGGGACGACAGAGAATGAGATGGCTGGATGGCATGACCGACTCGATGGACATGAGTTTAAGTGAACTCTGGGAGTTAGTGATAGATAGGGAGGCCTGGCATAATGTGATTATTCATGGGGTCGCACAGAGTCGGACACGACTGAGCGACCTGAACTGATACCAACGTCACAGTGTTTGTTGACTTTAAAAAAATGCACCACGTGGAAGTTGTGCACCAAGTTTTATTTGGGGCAAAATGAGGACTATAACCTGGGAGACAGCATTTCAGATAGTGCTAAGAAACTGCTCCAAAGAGGCAGAGGGGAAAGTCAGTATGTATGTAATTTTGGTGAAGGGGGAATACATGCAAGCAAGCACATTTTTTTGCAAAAGGTTTCTGCTAGTCTCGTCAAGGTTAGTACTAGTTACAAGGAGCAGTCATCACAATGAAGGGGTTTGGTGCTTTTCTAGATATGAGGGGAAACAAAAACTGGGCTCATAAAATCGGCTCCTGAAAACATCTATCTGAAGACCTATTCTGCTACTTTTCCCCGAGCAGAGTGCCTTATCTCTGCTCTCCACCTTGAACTCCTTTTGGGGAGATGTTGAAAGTCAGCAGCTGCAGAGCACATGAGTTAATCCTCGTAGAGGTAGATAGCAACTGTCAATTTGTAATTGGCGTTTTTTTACTCTAGATTTATGTCTCAATTTCTTGCAGAGCAATTACTCCAAATTTACATAAATTACTTTTGTCAATTTATGATCATTGTCATATGATTGTTAATTTCTTGAATTTCAAAACATGGTTGAATTTTTATAATTTTGACACTTGAATTGCACATGATATTTATGAGTTTTCTCTACTAGTGGACACACTTTTTGTGATTCTGTGGAGGACAGGTGCATTATATCTATAGCTTCTGTGAGAATCTGAATCTGTTTAGCCTCTGAGAGCATGCTGAACTTTCTGGAGTCCAAACTAATAAGTAGGTGGCCAAACACCCAAGAGTTTTCAGTTGCAGACAGGACACTCCAGTAATCTGAGTACAGCCTCTTTAAGGAGTGAAATCCCGCCTCTGCCTGGAAACCCAGAGGCACCATTTCCCAGGAGAGCTTTGCCTCCTTTACTGGAGGATGGTTCAGTTCAGTTCAGTTCAGTTGCTCAGTCGTGTCTGACCCTTTGCGACCCCATGGACTGCAGCACACCAGGCCTCCCTGTCCATTGCCAACTTCCAGAGTTTACTCAAACTCATGTCCATTGAGTTAGTAATGCCATCCAGTCGTCTCATCCTCTGTCGTCTCCTTCTCCTCCTGCCCCAATCTTTCCCAGCATCCGGGTCTTTTCAAATGGGTCGGCTCTTCTCATCAGGTGGTCAAAGTATTGGAGTTTCACTTCAGCATCAGTCCTTCCAGTGAATATTCAGGACTGATTTCCTTTAGGAGGGACTGGTTGGATCACCTTGCAGTCCAAGGGACTCTCAAGAGTCTTCTCCAACACCACAGTTCTAAAGCATCAATTCTTGGGCGCTCAGCTTTCTTTACAGTCCAACTCTCACATCCATACGTGAACACTGGAAAAACCATAGCTTTGACTAGACGGACCTTTGTTGGCAAAGCCACGTCTCTGCTTTTTAATATGCTGTCTAAGTTGGTGGTAGCTTTCCTTCCAAGGAGCAAGCATCTTAGTACTAATTCACAGGGGCGGGACTTCTAGTTTCCCTTTCGTGGCTGACGTTATAACTGCCTTAGGTCTGTCTGGGCACAGGTGCCTAAGGCTTTGGACAGACGTGAGGGACGTTCTGATCTGAGAAGAGGCTTTGTCCCCGCTGCACCAAGGCGGGTCTGAGGCTCCCACGTGGCCCGGGGTCCCCCTCGCCAGGCCCGGGATGGGGATTGCCGCATCTTCCCTGCTCCACCCTTCACGAACTCCGATGGCAGCCGGCGCTGCAGGGCCGTCTCAGGTAAACGCACGTCCCGCGGACCCGCGCCGCCCTCGCCCCACCGGACACTGAAGCCCGGAGCGCGGGGAACCCGCAGCTCGGCCAGGGATAGGGGGGTGGGGACGGCCGTAGGTGTAAGCGTGATGCCGAAAGCGCAGCATCTGTGCAGAGGTGCGGGATGGGATCTCGGCGCTCGAGTTTTCTGTGAAGCAGAGATGACTGTCTGTACTGCTTTGCCTGGCGAAGGGAGACACAGTGGGCACGTGCCCTGAAACACAGTGGTCCCAACCCCAGGGCTGTCAGTGAGGAGTTACTGGGTTCAAGGGAGGAGTTAGGACCAGGATGTGTGCCGGGCCTACGTTTCTTCAATCTGGCCTCATTGGCCTCCTGATCGTCTCTGAAGAATGCTTACTCAAGTGCTTAGCGTTTTCTGTTTGTTGGTTGTTTTAGTTCTGCAGTAGAAATCAAGATATCGTTGTGTGTCCCTTGGCCAACAAACAAGAAGCTGGGGATGGGGAACAGCTTCCGTGCCCAGCAGTCGCAGGGGATCCTGTTGGAGTTTCAGGTGGGCACCTGTTTCTGACAGCATTGTGGCAACTGGGGGAGGGTGACAGAGGGACACCTGATAAAAGACGTACTGAGCACTGAGGGTCAGAGGTTAAAGGGCTGCCGGACACCTCAGGGCTGTGCAGGAGTACACGGAAACATAAACCCATCCAAACCCCGGCCATAGACTCATCACTTTCCCCACCTTTCCGTGGCTTTTTGTGGAACCAACACAGTAGAAGGTATCCCATTCCCGCTCTGGGGCCTGACACTGAACCCCATGTTCTCTGGGGCAGGCCACCTGTGGGCTGTAACTTGAGTGAGGGAGAGGTGGACAGAGGAAGGTTCTAGCAAAGGGGCAGCAAGTGAAACACAGAAGCAGAGGGAGAGCCATGTGTGTCTGAGACCCACACGAGGTTCTGTGTGACTGAGTCAGAGGCAGGGAACAGAGCCAGGCAGGGAGAGCTTCATAGACAGTTTTGGGGCTGCGACTGCTAGTGGAAGACATGGGATGTCTGGTGTGATATCAAATCATGGCAAACTGTGTAAAGTATGGTGTGGGTGTTGTCTGCTAGATTGCCGCATAGGCCCATTATGAGTAACCTTAACGTGGGGGGTGAAAAATAGGATGGCTCAGATATCCTGAATATAAGTTGCCCTCCCCACTCTGTTCCTACAGGTAAGCTCTCCTAGCCAGATACTGCCCCCCCCTTTTTTTTTTAATCGAGGAGACCAGAGCAGTTCCTGTTTATCTCTTTGTAGCAGGTTTCAGTTCCTACCAGTCCATGGAATTTTGCAAAAAGCCTATCACATCCTCCCATCGAAACCAAGGAACACTTCTCTTGACACTACAAACCTTACATCCCACAGTCCGTGGCAGTTTACTCTTTTCTGTTCTATCAAACTGGGAGTTATTTTATTTGTAAGCTAAGTTAGTTAGTGAAAGTGAAAGTTGGTCAGTCGTGTCTGACTCTTTGAGACCTCTTGGACTATACTGTCCGTGGGATTCTCCAGGGCAGAATACTGGAGTTGGTAGCCGTTCCCTTCTCCAGGGGATCTTCCCAACCCAAGGATTAAACCCAGGTCTCCTGCATTGCAGGTGGATTCTTTACCAGCTGAGCCACCAGGGAAGCCCTACTCTTTCTGAAATGCAACCTCCATGTGATCTTGTGTGGTGTGGTATGTCCTGTTTTCTTAGGCTCTGCGTCTATGTGATTTGTAAATGTCTATGTCGGTGTCATATGTTTAGAGTCACGTATTTGGCTATCTCCATAACTATACACTGGGAATTCCACCCGCAACAGTGGAGTGAAGAGATGCCAATTAAGGCATAAGTAACATGGGGAGGTGGAGAAGGCAATGGCAAGCCACTCCAGTACTCTTGCCTAGAAAATTGCATGGACAGAGGAGCCTGGTGGGCTGCAGTCCATGGGGTCGCTACTAGTCGGACACAACTGAGCGACTTCACTTTCACTTTTCACTTTCACATTGGAGAAGGAAATGGCAACCCACTCCAGTGTTCTTGCCTGGAGAATCCCAGGGACGGCGCAGCCTGGTCAGCTGCCGTCTATGGGGTCGCACAGAGTCGGACACGACTGAAGTGACTTAGCAGCAGCAGCAGCAACATGGGGAGACCAGGGACGTGCCTATGGTGTGAACCCTCAGGTGGTGGTAGCCATGGCATGTGGCTGTGGAATCGAGAGATGTGAGGGATATGCGTTGCAAAGAGTGGTGCACCCTTAGAGAGTGTACCTTATGGTTCTAGGATCTGATATTGAGCCCTTGGTAATACGAGGGTAAAATGAGCGGCTGGATCCTTCTGTGCCAGCGCATGGCTTAGATACACAGTTGACCCTTGAACAACGAGAGATTAGGAGCACCAACCCTCTGCACACTCGAAAATCCACATAAAATTTACATTGTGACCCTCTGTGTCTATAGCTCCACGTCTGTTGATTCAACCAACTTATTATTTATTTACTGAAAAAAATTCAAACATGAGTGGATGCTTGCAGTTCAAACCTGTGTTATCCAACGTTCGACTGTATGTTTTTCCACCTTCCTCTTTTAGATGTCTGGATCCAGTGATTCATGGGCACATGGAGGCACAAGGCAACAGTGGTGTCAAGGTCTAGTTTCTCAGAACCCTGAGTTAGGGAGTTTGCAAGGAGGTTGGGCATGGAATAGATGTATGGGGAAAGAGATTGTGACTCTGAAGTGGACTGTTCTGTGATTCTTCTGTCACCATCTCAGCAGGGTAAAGTGACCTCTGAGGATGTGGCCATGTGCTTCTCTTTGGAGGAGGAATGGAATCTGCTTGATAAGGCTCAGTGATCTGTATACTATGATGTGATGCTGGAGAACTTGGCACTTGTAACCCCCTGGGTAAGGCCCTCAAACCTACCCCATACTCAGAGTCAATCTCTGCCCCCAAATCTTAGCTAGTTCTAGCATCAACTCTAAATTCCAAAGTCTCATCTAAGTATCATTTAAATCAGATGTGGGTGAGACTTGAAGTACAGCTTATCCTTCAACAGATTATCTCCAGCTGAGAATCTGTATAACCGAACAGGTTATATGCTTCCAGAATATAATAATGAAACAGGCATGGGATAGACATTCCCATGTCGGAAGGAAGCAATTCCCATTCCAAAGGGCAGGAAGAAAGGAGTAATAGGTACCAGATAAGTCCAAAACTTACCGGGGCAAGTTTGTTTGAACCTTAAGCCTTAAGAATGCTCCTCGGTGGTTCAGTTTCGGCCCTCCAGGCCCACTGGGAGCAGGCCTGCCTCTGAGGCTCTCTTGAGAGCAGTCCTACCTCTGTGCCCTCCTGGGTTGGAGTCTCATGACTGCAGCTCTCCCGTACTGGCAGTGTGAACTGGTGGCTCTGTTGGTGTTGGGTCCAGGCCCTACAGCTCTGGAAATCCCATCTTAATAGCTGCACACATAATTTTCCATTTTGCTAAAACACTTTACGTCTGTCTGTATAATCCAGATTAACAAAATCTGAAAGCTGCAAGAAAATAGTGTGCTGATTTCTGTACAATCTACAAAACTCCCACTACTGATCAGGGACCGGGTGCCACCGGGAGAATGTACAGGGCAGTGGGGTCAGTACAGTGTTCTGCAAATGGCACAAAAGGCCCCTCGGGAAACCAGGCTCAGTTCCGTTCAAAGTGCCTCTGAGAACGCTCCCTCTGCAGTCCCACACCTGGGACCCAGGTCAGTGGCCCAAACTGAGGGCCCTCCTCCAAAAACTGAGGGGCCTCCTCCAAAAACTGAGGGGCCTCAGTGGGCATCTGTGCCACTCCTGCCACCAGGCCAGGTCTGACCACCACCTTCCTCTCCTGCTCTGGCACCCCTGTTCCCAAAGCTCCTGCCTGCCACCTGGGTAGGGAGACGGTGGGGGCTCAGGCAGCGCCCAACTCTCGGCCTGCGCTCTGCAGGGAGCCTGCTCCCTCCCGCCCGCCTGGAGCCTGCACACAACCCGGGAGGGCCAGGGTGGACACGTGTTCTGTCAGGGTCTCCCTCCGGATTCCAAAACAACCCTCCACCCCTGGCACCCACCCCCACCAAACTGGGCCGGAAACAGTGCATATTCTAGACCACACAGGTGTGTGTGTGCGCAGGTGTAAACGACTGTTTTGTCCCAAGAGTTAAAGTCATGCAGTCATGCTATTCTGTCTGAATAACTTATTAAAAGATAAGTCGGCTTCAGGCTGGGAGGAGCTGTGGGCTCTGCGGTGCAGCCGGCTGCCTGGGTCGGTAAGATTCACAGGACAGAGCCCGGCAGCCGTGAGGCAGGACGTCCTCCCGGAGATCCGGGAGAGGCTGTCACGACGGAGTTGGCCCTGGGAGAGAGGGGACCCCACGGCCACCTCCACCCAGCTCTCCTAGAGGGCCCTGACCACCGCTGTACTGCACGTTGCTCAATGGGAACCACACCTGGATGATGACGCCAGTCAGCAAAGTCCTAGCAGAGGAGGGGCAGGTACCAAAGGCAAGAAAGGTCATCCGATGTCGAAGCAAAGCTGGACTGGGGGAAGCTGGGGCAAGGGGGACAGGCGGGCTCCAGAGAGTGGGGCTGGGCCGGGCGCTCACTGGTCTGGTCCAGTCTGGGCGGGGCCGGGGTGGGGGGCACAGTGGGCCAGCCTGGGGGACTGAGGACTGCTGCCGGCCGGGGTCTGCGGGGCTGGGCCTCACCCTAGAGACTTTCATACGCATAATTTTTAACAGTCATTGAATACCTGCTACTTTGTTGCAGTTGCATTTTCTTGGGCCTAAACTCAGTGTTCTACATAACACACCCATGTCAGCAAATGCACAGGTCTCCTGAGAGTTGTCTCCAGAGGAAGGAGTTATAGACCCTTTCTGTCTCACAGTGGCAGTGTATTTAGCCTCCTGAGTCCACCTCTGATCTGTGATCTTTAGAGGTCCAAGTCTGCTAAGCAGACCATTCTCAACCTGTCCCCAAGTCTTTAGTCCTCAGAACAATCTCACTGATTGTTCCTGGGTTTGTCCCCCACACACTTTTCTACACGTTACCCCTTTTCACTGGAGTCAACATGCACTTCACCAGCATTTCTTTCTTTCAGGTTGTTGGTCTGTAGTAAGGATAAGGAAGCATCTGAGCGGAGCGTTTCTGCCAATGTAATACCACAGGACAGGACGCTCAAAGCAGGTCTGTTTCCCCAGAAGGCACACCTGTGTGAGGTGTGTGGGCCCATGTCAAGAGACAGTTTGCACTTGGCTGAACACCAGGAAACACAGCACAGGCAGAAACTGCACACGTGTGGGGCATGTGGAAATCGATTTCATCTCACGGCAAACCTGTATCAGCAGCACAGGTGGCATATTGGCGAGTAACACTGCAAAAGCAACACGAACAGAGCCTTGTTTTTGAAGAGCTGCAAATTCCAAGCATTAGGGAAATCTTTTATCTTTAAGGAGGTCGGGAAGGTAGTTCAGGACATCTTCAGCAACAGGCCCCTCACACCAGGGAGAAGCCAAACAGCAGAGGAGAGTGTGTGGTGGCCTTCCACACTGTAAAAAGTCACTGACTAGAGAGCATGAAAGCTTGGAGCCCCAAACACACACTTGTTCAGCACCAGAGAGTCCTCACAAGGGAAAAATCTTACAGGCGCAGTAAAAATACTGTATCTTCAGGGAGTATTTGAGAGTTCACACTAGAGAAAAGCCTTGTGTGCGTGAGGAATGTGGAAAATCCTTTAGACAAAGCTCTGGCCTCTTTCAACCCCAGAAAGTTCACACTGGAGTAAGACCTCATGAGTGTGATGAATATAGAAAATTATTTAGCAATCATTATGCATCAGAAAGTTCCTACTGGTTAAAAGCCATATGATTGCAGTGAATGTGGGAAAATCTTTAGCTATAAGTCTGACCTCATTACTCACCAGAGAATTCTTACTAGAACAAGGCCTTATGAATGCACTGAATGTCGGAAATCTTTTAACCAGAGCTCTCACACCATTATACAGCAAAGAGTTCGCACTGAAGGAAGGCCTTATGAGTGCAGTGAATGGGAAATTCTTTATTTCCTTCAGCCACCTCTTCCAACACCACAGAGATCACACTTGTTTAAGGTCTCATGTGATGAATGTGTACCAGCTTGTTCAACCTCTTTAAACATCAGAAAGTTCACACTGGAGAAAGGCCATTTGAGTGTGGTCAATATGGAAAATCCTTTAGCTGCAAATCTTACCTCATTTCACACTATAGAGTTCACACTGGGGCAAAGCCTTATGATTGTGGGCAGTGTGGGAAATCATTTAGCTATAGCTTGACACTGTTTCAGCACTGCAGAGTTCACACTGGAGAAAGGCCTCACGAGTGTAGCGAGTGTCAGAGCCTTCAGTGACAGTTCTAACCCCTAAGCATCAAAGAGGTCACACTGGAGAAAGGCCTTATGGTCCTTGTGGGTGTAGTGAATATGGGAAGTCTTTTAGCCAGAGCTATAACCTCATCAGTTCAGTTCAGTTCATTTCAATCGCTCAGTCGTGTCCGACTCTCCGCGACCCCATGAATCACAGCACGCCAGGCCTCCCTGTCCATCACCAACTCCCGGAGTTCACTCAAACTCATGTCCACAGAGTCGGTGATGCCATCCAGCCATCTCATTCTTGGTCGTCCCCTTCTCCTCCCGCCCCCAACCTTTCCCAGCATCAGAGACTTTTCCAGTGAGTCAACTCGTCGCATGAGGTGGCCAAAGTATTGGAGTTTCAGCTTTAGCATCAGTCCTTCCATTGAACACCCAGAAAGTTCACATTAGAGACAGACCTTAGCGTTTAGTGAATGGAAGTCCTTTACCTTTAACCCTAGTTTGCCAAAGTACTAGAATGTTCATAAGGAATAAAGACCATTATATAATATTGGTCAGTCTGTTATAGACTGAATTGTGCTCTTCAAAATTTGTATGTTCAAGCACTAACACCCAATGGAACTTTTTAGGTGTCACCTATAAGGAGATGGATGATTAAGACAAATGAGGTCATGAGAATGGCCTCCTAGTGTGACTTGTGTCCTTATAAGAAGACCAGACACCAGAAGGTATTTGCTTGTTCTCTGTAGTTTTGAACAGAGGAAAGGCCATTTAATGACACAGCAATCCTGATGGCACCTTGGCCTTAGACTTCCAGCCTCTAGAAATATGAGAATGTATATCCCTTGAAGCCACCTAGTCGGGGATTTTGTTGTGGCAACCTGAGAAGAGACAAAGATGCAGAGAAGGTACCGCATTATATCCTGTCGACTCCATAATGCTACAGTAGATGTGGATAACTTCAAGAACATATATATAATAGTAAAGCATAGTAAATTAGGAAGTTACAAATTTTAAGAGTTTGTTTAAAGCAAAACAGCTTTATTGAAGTATAATCAGTTGTCATTCACAATAGTCCTTTTCTGTAATTCCCTGAGTTAATAGATGCACAACCATTGTTTCTAGGGGGAAATAACAGAACTAATTTCCTGAGAGCCTCTGGTTGCAAAATTGTTGTCCACTAGTCAGTAAATAACATTGTTTTCCTGTTTTTTTTTTTAAGCAACTCATTTACTATATACTATTGATTTGTTAACATTGAAATCATGGCCAACAACAGTAGTTCATGACTGACCAATGCTAACCTATTACATATTTTCTTTAAGGCACATTCTTTGTGCTTAGGAACACCAGGTGGCACATAGGCACCAGGTTTGGAGGCCTGTTTGGGCCACAAAATCACCAAGAAAAAGCATAAATGGGGTACCAAAGACATCATGGGAAGAATGCTTATTTCCAGTATGAGAGCTGAAATGAGAAGGCAGAGCATCACTGGGTGACTCAGATTTTTTGTGTGTCTGTACATCTGTGAGGGGCCTCCCCTGTGGCTGAGTGGTACAAATTTGCTGGCAATGCAAGCGATGTGGGTTTGGAATTGGATCAGGAAGATCCCCTGGAGAAGGAAATGGCAACCCACTCCAGTATTGTTGCCTGGGAAATCCCACAGACAGAGGAGCCTGGCCTGGGAAATCCCATGGACAGAGGCACTTGGTGAGCTACAGGGATGGGGTCACAAAGAGTCAGACACAGCTGAGCGACTAAACAATGAAATGTCTGTGAACGAATGTAAAAATGTAAGTATTGATTTGAGGGGTTTCCACAGTTTTGGCAAGTAGGAAAGTTTACAAATACTGAATCTGTGAAAAGATGAGGACTCATTGTGTTACCATAAATTATGCATATTTAAAGTCATACTCAGGCTGAAACTTGAAATTCACCGTTTTGTGGACTCACCAAGATTTTGTGAGGATTTTGCTGGAGTCTCGGGTGTTTCATTTGGCCGAGTGCATGTGATCAGGGGCAAACACATTCCTTTGTGGGAGTCACCAGGCCCGGGGTGGGTTGTCAGTGCTGCTGGGCTTTGGATGACAGTTGGATGAACGGAGGAAGGTTGTAATTTCTGAGGGCACAGCAAGGATAGGAAAAGCAGGACTATGGTATCTGAGATCACACTCGATTTTCTGTGACTGAGCATATAAAGTGATTTGAGGCTGCCATCACTAAGGGGAACCGTGGGAAGTCTGTGGTCATCCTGGCTCCTGTGGAATTTGTTAGTAATGTTCTGGCTGCTGTCTGCCAAGTTGTAAGTTTTCAAATTAAGGCCAATGGAAATGGTGCCTTGAGCTGGTGAAACAAGGATGCCCTCCAGTGACTGCAGTGCATTTCCCTCCACACTCTTCTCACAGGTAATATCTCCTAATCTTACAACCCTTTTCATCAAAGGGAATAGGCGCAGTTTCTGCTTATCGGTTTGTAGTGAGTTTCAGTTCCCTACAAACATGCAGAGTCATTTAAACAAGCCAGTCATGTCCTCTGGGAAGCAGGGCATCCAACCCTCTTGATCCCACAAAGACTGCATCCCAGACCCCGTGGTTGGTGACCCTCTGGAGTGCAGCCTGCTGGTGGCCTTGTGTGCCATCTCCCACAAGTTAACATGGGATCAGTAAAGGGCTGGTGATTGCATCTGGCCACTGCCAGGTGTCACGTGTCTGGTCACATGCTGAGGGAATTGCACTGTCACCAGTGGGGTTACGAGCAAGTGACTGAAACACCAGTGCTGGGAAGGCAGTGAGACGCCAGTGGGCAGGCGCACAGGTCACAGTGGCCCTGGGTGCGGAGCCTGGCACACGTCTGCTAATCTGCCTTGAGGGTTACATGGCTGTGGCCACACCGTGGGGCTGTCCTGTGGAAGTGGCACTCCCTCCTCTCTCCACCCAGAGCTTAGATACCTCCTGCTGCGGAGGGCTTTACCCAGCGAGGAGACAGGGGCACCGGGCCTGGTTTTCCTCCGGGTTGAGGAGCATGGGAAGAGGATGGGGTCGGTGTTGGGGGTGTGGAGAGTGGATCGTGGCTTCGTGGGAGTGTGGCTTCTGTGGTTTTGTCTGTCACCGTCATAGCAGGATGGCCTGACCTTCGAAGATGTGGATGTGCATTTTTCCTGGGAGGAGTGGGGTCTCCTGAGAGGCTCAGGGATGCCAGTCCTGCGATGTGACGCTGGAGAACTGGGCACTCCCGCCTCCCTGGGTGAGAACTTCAGGTCCACCATGTCTCCCCCTTTCCTCAGTGGCAGCATGGCCCTCGCGTCGGCCACGAGGGAAGGCACAGGGCCTCTGCCTCATTTACTGCTCCCGGGTGTGTGTGCGTCTCCTATTCCCCATCTGGCCTAACAGCCGGCAGAAGTGGGTGTTGCATGGGGGCCCTGGCACGCTGGTCGGTGTGCACCTGCGCTTCAGTCCAGGTGCTTTGCTCTCCTTGGGTACAGCAGGTGGGACTATTGGGACATCCTTCCAGGTTAAATCAGAGGCCAGAGTCAGGCCTAAAACCTTTCAGCAGACTTACTAGGTTTCTTAGAAGATCGGCTTAGTCTCCATGTTGGGCTCAGTTGGTTAGAGAGAAGGGCGCATACACTCTGATCGTCCTTTGCCATTTGTCACTTTCCCTGATCCTGGGCGAGAGGAAGCTCCCCTACTATGGAGGGACTGGCTTGCCCTCCTGGAGTAACGGAGGGTATGAAAGTTTTCAGGGGAGTGGGATTTGGGGTCAGTCAGAGGGATCCAGAGGAGTAGGTGGCTCTGGAAAGGCTGCCGGCTCCTGAGGAGCAGGGGAGGCCGGTTTCCCCATTGAGGGTTTGGGAGGTTAGAAGGGGATCACCTTAGATGTCAGGAGTGTTTTCTGATTCCCCAGGCCTCTAATTACAAAAGCCACTTAGGGTGGGACTTGGGGAAAGGGTCTTGAAGACTTGAACATAGGGAACCTCAGTCCATTTTTTACTCTTGTGACGGTAAAGACCAAATTGCAAGGTGATATTGTAATTTAGAGACCCATTTTCAGGCCATTTCCTCTCTATCCTCCCAGCTTCCATAAAGGACAGGCAGTGTTACAATAAACTTTAAGTGTTTCCTTTCTTAGCCCAACTATTTTTAAGAACTTCCAGTTCTTAAGGATACACTCCAGAGGTGTTTCTTCTGGCTTAGAAGGGGATCCTCCCATATTGAACAATCTGCAACTGGACTTTCCTAGAAATGGAATCCAGCGTCTGGGAAATTTTTACCAGGAGCCTTTAACCTGAAGGGGCCAGAGCATCGTCCAAATTCCCTTTGAACCTAATGGGCTTTTAGATTTTATTTATTTATTTATTTTTGGGTGCACTTGGTCTTTGTTGCTGTGCGAGGGTTTTTCTGTAGTTGCAGAGAGCAAAGGCTTCTCCTTAGCTGTGGTGTGTGGGCTTCTCATTGTAGCGCCTTCTCTTTTTGGGGTGCACAGGCACTGGGGTACATGGGCCCCTGTAGTTGAGGCACATGGGCTTAGTTGCTCCGCAGCACGTGGAATCTTCCCAGACCAGGGATCGAACCTGTGTCTCCTGCATTGGCTGGTGGATTCTTAACCACCGGACCACCTGGGAAATCCCCCCAGTGGGATTTTGAGCATCCTCTACTCTCCTGTTGCCTAACCAGATGTCTCTGGTTGACCGAGGCCTTTCACTGGGGACAGGGACATTTGCACACTCTGCCAGGGCCTTGCCAGGACTCTCCCTGAGGAGGCTCTGTTGTGTATAAAGGGTAGAGCCAACAGCAAGTTTCCCTACCCTGGGGTGTATTCCTCACGATTGAGCATCTATAAAGATTATAACGTGGGCTTCTGGGGAGCGGCCAGCCCAGGAGACTGGAGTGAAAGGCACTCAATTGATGCAGAGAGGAACCCCTGGAGAAAATAGAGTTGGGCACTGTGGAAGGCAGCATGGGGTTCAAGACCCGAGGGCCAGGAAATGAAGACATTCTTTAGATTTCTTGGATACTGTGTGAGGTGAGAGACTAGACAGCAGGAGACGCCCTGAATCCTTTCCCCTGTTTGGCTGCTATGATAAAATTGGGGAGAGCCTCATGATTCCTTCTTACACAAGCAACAGCAAGTTTGGACAGTGTTTCCCATGCAGTGTAACCCTCCAAATGAATCTAATTAGTTTAGGGTCTCTCTTTGAGATGCTCCAGGGCCCTTTGAAGTACCCCAAAGCAGTTGGAGTTCAGAAGAACTTTAAATAGAATCTGATATTTGGGAAGTCTGTCCAGTGTTTTTTTAAAAGTTTTAAAATACCCGCTCAGAGAGAATCATACCCAAAAGATTGAAAGCAGGGCCTGGAACAGATGTGGGTACACATCCACATTCTGAGCACCATGAATCAGAACAATACCAAGCGGCGAAAGCCACCTGAGTGTCATCGATGGATGAGTGGATAGCCCACGTGTGGTCTACACACAAAGGAGTGCCGTTTAGCCTTCACAGGTAAGGAAATGCTGATGCTTGCTAGAGCATATACGAACCTCAAAGGCATGATCAGTGAAATAGCCCTGTCACAAGAGGACAAACATGATAGGTTTCCATGTACAGGAGGCATCCAGAGAAGTGCAGTTCAAAGGTACAAAGTAGACTGAGGGGGATTTGTGTTCAGAGTACAGCGTTTCACCAGTGAAAATGGAAAAGATCTGGACATAGATGCTGAGGATGTTTATACGACAATGTGCGTGTGGTTGATGCCACAGGACTGTGTACATAAAATGGTCCAGATGGTAAGTGCGATGTCCGTTTAGCCACAATGAATGAAGCACTGATCCCTGTTACTGTAAGAAAGGGCCACCCAGAGCCCGCTCATCTGGTGCACTTTCAGTCCATCAAGGTTGTGACAAGGAGGGAAAGTATCTGTTTATGGTCCCAGAGAAAGAAACACAGATCAGAATGGGAAAGACATTTCTCTAGAATTGGGGCAACTAGTGGAAGTGGACATGGCCCTGTGAACTGGATTATAATGTAGAAACCAAAATAATGTCCTCACTTGGAGGTCACGTGCCACTTCCCTGGCAGAGGGTTTCTGCTTTGTGTAAAACAGGGCTGAAATTTGTGTGAGATGGCAAACGGGAGCCCATTCTACTGCTGTGGACAGTTTTCTAGAGTTCTGAAGTTACGTACATTTCTTTTCAAAACCATGTCAACGAAGAGCCAGAAATTAGAGAAGATGTCAAAACTTGTTTCAGAGGCCAAGACCCACCCAGGCTGCTCCCCCAAAGTGATATGCAGTTTACCACTGTAGGAAGGCGTAGGTTCAAAGGGCATGGCATGTCTTGGTGTTCTGGATGACCTGGCTGTTCTAGAAACAGTGGTGGTCTAACTGTAGTTTTCCGTGTGCAACTACGAAAAAACACCAGTAGTATGTGAAGTTGCATGATGCATAAATCAGTACACGAATATCAGTTGTGTTCCTACTAATTAGCATCAGAGAGGAAGAAAGCCATCTCACAGTAAGGTCAAGAGGACCTAAGGCATGGGAGTAAATGTAACCCAAGAAGTAAATGACTTGCCCGGAGAGGACCTCTCCTGCTGGCTCGGGGAGGTCAGCTCGCATCTGATGGCGGCATCCGGGCCATGTGGGCCTTGCTGCTCACTTTGGGCTGGTCAGTGCTGATGCAGACTCTGGCTTTTGTGAATTGCCCAAGCTGGGTGGGGGAAGCGGTGACAAGCAGGTGGTGGTGGCGAAGTTGAGGAGAGCTGGAAAACCACCCTCCTTGTGACCTAAAGCTCCCTCCCCTGAGGGTTAGCCCCCTGCACGGCCATGTGGTCCTTACTGAGCGAGGCTCCCCTTCTGGGGCCTGGCGTTTTGGACACCACGTGACCAGCCCCACCTGGGGGTCAAGTCTGAAATGAGCCTTTCTGGGGAACTACCTTCCGTCACTGGGAGGGGAGACGTTCTGAGACCCTTGAGGAAAGGAGGGGTCGCGAGGAGGCTGGAGGAACCCTCACCCCCCCACCGTGCCTCCCTGCTGCACAAACTGACCCGTCCGAGCCTCACGCACAGCGTGCGCTGAGGCCGGGGAGCCTCCTAGAAGGTCGCCGAGAATGAGGGTGGCCTGGTGGGCCCATCCCCCGCTCCATGTCTGGCGGGTGGAAGAACCACCTCTTGCCATTCTGGAAGCACGTCTCAGGTTTTGTGGACTGAGCCCCTGTCCCCCAATTCTGCTCAAGAGCCACCGGAACAACCTGTTTGCCTGTTGCCTGCACTCCCCCGCCCAATACTCAGCAGATTCAGGGATGTTCGCAGTCTGCGGATGCCTCCTCCGGCCCCCAGAGGCAGCATCACCCCACCTTTCCTCACCTTTTTCTCCCAGGGGGTCCCTCCCATAAGGTCCTGAGAAAACCTAGCCACCCTCTGTGTGGGCAGAGCCCTGCATTTTCCCGAAGCCAAAGCACTGGCCTGTCCTGAGGAGACCTAATGCCTGTCAGCTGCGCCCCGGGCCAAGCCTGTGGCCAGAATACACGGGTCCGCCCTGGGAAGAGAGGCGGCTTGTCGTCCTCTGCTGGCCAACTTGGAGAATGCAGGCCGCGCCCGCTCCCACTGCAGAGCGGGCGGAGGTCTCTCCTGCCCGTCCTGCTCAAGGCACTCTGGAAATAAACAGGTCCAGGCCACTATCCCAGGACTTCTGTAACCCTAACTACAGAGCAATTAGGAACCACAAGAGAAATGTAGGAACAGACTTTACAACTCAAACGAAAAGACACTCCAAGTTGTTTGAAAGCAAACTTAAAATATAAAACTTTAAAACTTATAGAAGAAAATTGACATGGCTGTGGCTTTTTTCATGTAGATTGCAAGCTTTTATTTCTAACATATCACATGAAAATCCGCAGAAAAGGGGAAAAAATAACAAATTTTGTACAATTGAAAATTATACTGCTGAAATAACTTATCCAGAAAGTCAAAAGCTAGGACAGAAATGAAGAAAAAATATTTGCAAAATACACGTGTGATAAAGAACTTGTACTTGCATAATGTAAAGTGCTATGAAACAAGCAACTACGTTGAAAATGGGTACCAGGGCAGCTTATTTAACTAGTATGCATAGTACATCATGTAAAATGCTGGGCTGGATGAAGCTCAAGCTGGAATCAAGATTGCCAGAAGAAAATAACCTCATTTGCAGATGACAGCACCCTTATGGCAGAAAGCAAAGAGGAACTAAAGAACCTCTTGATGAAGGTAAAAGAGGAGAGTGAAAATGCTGGCTTCAAACTCAGCATTCAGAAAGTTAAGATCGTGTCATCTGGTCCCATCACTTCATGGCAAATAGATGGGGAAACAATGGAAACACTGACAGACTTTGTTTTCTTGGGCTCCAAAATCACTGTGGATGGTGACTGCAGCCGTGAAATTAAAAGATGCTTGTTCCTTAGAAGAAAAGCTATGACCAACCTAGACAGCATTTTAAAAAGCAAAGACATCACCTTGCTGACAAAGGTCAGTATAGTCAAAGCTGTGGCTTTTCTGGTAGTCATGTATGGATGTGAGAGTTGGACCACAAGGAAGGCTTAATTGATGGTTTCAAACTGTGGTGCTGAAGAAGACTCTTGAGAGTCCCTTGGACTGCAAGGAGATCCAACCAGTCCATCCTAAAGGAAATCAGTCCTGAATATCCATTGGAAAGACTGATGCTGAAGCTGAAACTCCAATACTTTGGCCACCTAATGCGAAGAATTGACTCATTGGAAAGACCCTGATGCTGGGAAAGATTGAAGGCAGGAGAAGAAGGGGATGACAGAGGATGAGACGGTTGGATGCCATCACCGAATCAATAGACATGAGTTTGGGTAAACTCTGGGAGATGGTGATGGACAGGGAGGCCTGGAGTGCTGCGGTTCATGGGGTCGCAAAGAGTTGGACATGACTGACCAACTGAACAGCAGCCAGTGCCGCTGCCATTGCCTCCTCCAGGCCACCTTGCTCTGGATGTGCCCAGGCGTCTTCGGGAGCCCAGTGTCTCCTGGCTCTCGCCTCACCCAGCGCTGCCCAGGGCTGTTCATCAGAAACTGCTGGTAGCAAAGAAAAGATGCTCCTTCCCCATGACCCTCCCAGGGCCAGGGGCACTTTTAAACAGGCACCTTTTAGGCAGGCACCTTCCAGAACCTGAGACTCGCCTGGGCAGCCCACAGAGTTTATCTGGCCTCCCCCAACCAGGCCTTCCAGAGGCCTCCACATCTCTCCTCCTCTCCCTCACTCCTGGGCTCCTCTCCTGGGGAGAGGTCTTTTCTTTTCTTAAGATTCATTCATTTATTTTACTTTTTGGCTGTGGTAGGTCTTTATCACTGCACACGAGCCTCCTCTCTGGTTGTCGGGAGTCGGGGCTCCTCCTCGCTGAGGTCAGCAGGCTTCACATTGCGGCACCTTCTCCTGCCTGGAGCTCAGGCTCCAGATGGGCTGACTTCAGCAGTTGAAGTGTGTGGGTCCCAGAGCACAGGCTTAGCAGCTGGGGTGCAGCCTTACTTTCTCCAAGGCATGTGGGATCGTCCTGGACCAGCGATCACCAGAGATCGAACTGGTGTCCCATGCTTTGCCAGACGGATTAATAACCACTGGACCACCAGCAATGCCCAACAGGTCTTCTTGAAATTGTCTCCCACTTGTAGGCCAGTTAAAATACTTAGAAGACAGACCAGAGCTGCAGCCCCATGTCCATCCTGACCCTCAGGACATAGCTGGTCCTTGGACCTGGGACAGCAGGGCCCATTTTCTGTAACTGAGCCCCTGGTGTGGGTGAGGATCGGCTGACCCAGGCAGTGTGACCCAGCTGGCGAGCCCTTCCCAGGTGTGCCTGCTTGAGGCCCTGCTTCCAGCAGGAGGGCGCCTGCAGCGGTACCAGACGCCAACTTCTCTGCCATCAGAGGCCACGGGGCTGGGCTGGCGAGAGGGAATTGAGGAGCCGTGGCGTTTCAGGGAGTCTGGCCTGCGTGGGGCTCTGCTGGGCCTTCTGCAGGATGTGCTAGGCTGCCACTTGCTAAGGAAGAGGCTGTGTCGCTGACACCTGCTGTTGGAAGTCTTCCCAGGCAGAGGTGAGGAAGCAAAAACACAGGCAGTGGGAGCAGGACAGAGGAGTAACTCAGGTAGAAAGATGGAAAGCTTCCAGAAGAGCTCCTGGGGTCAGCAACATCCCGCCTGGCCTGCACGGGCCAACTCGGCAAGCGTGCTGTCACTGGGGTGGCTCTAGGCCCCTTCCTCCAGCCTCTGAGGTCTTTGCTTACATTCAGGTGTCTTAACTGTGGAGGCTGGAGGATGCTCAGGAGCAACCAGCCTGGGAGTCAGCCAGCATTTACTTAGAGATGCCTCCGTGGGGTCCCCCAGCTTCTCACAGTGGACCTTCGGTGGGAGTGGGGTGATGGGGTGGGGAGGGCGGCAGGGCTGCTGGCTGCGTGTCAGTCCTCACCCTTGGCCACTTTCAGAATTGTCCAACCGTGTAGCAGGCGTCCTGATTGATTTTCACCTGTGTAACTGGTGGGTTGTTAATTAGCAACGTGAACGGTGACATTAAATGTCCTCTTCAGTCAGGGCTGAGACGTTACACCATGTGTAGAGGCATAAGAACCTGGGGAGCTGTGTGCAGCCGGTACCCCTAGGGACAGGCTTCAGACTTGACCCCTCAACATTCTGATGTCCAGCCACTGCTCTAGCATTTCTGAGGGCCCAGCACCCTCCATCTTCCTTTACTGAGACCCACACTTCTAGGATCCTACAGAGCAGGGTCTGTGTGGCTGCTCTGTGGCTTCTCTAACAAATGATCACAGGCTGGATGAGTTAGAACAACAGAAGTTCATCCTCCCCCAGTCCTGGAGACCAGACACCTGAGATCAAGGTGGCGCAGGGCTGAGATCCCATCACAGGCTCCAGGATAAGGTCCTTCCTTTCCCAGCTTCTGGGGCTCCAGGGATCCCTGGGCCTGTGGCCCCCTCCCTCCCATCTCTGCCTCCGTCTTCATGTGGCTTCTCCTCTGTGTTTTTCCCCTTTTGTCTCATACGGAACTGGTCAATTGGATTGAGGGCTGCCTTAACCAGAGATGACCTCACCTTGAGATCCTTAACTACATCTACAGAGACATTTTCCCCAGATGACGGCCCTGTTTATGTGTTCTGGGGGGACTCAGCTTTTGGGGCCACAATTCAGCCCATCATCCATGTGTAAAACAACCCTCATTTTAGGAGATCACCGCAGTCCCATATAGACTAGCACAGACAGCAGTCATGTGGGTGGGCGTCTGGGGAGAATGAGGACCTGGGAAAGATCAAGGCCTGGCTTCATCAGACGTGAGCTCTCCCACCGTGGGGCCTGTGAGAACAGCCACCCCATCCTGTCCGTGAAAAGGGGCCAGGTGTCAAGTCCAGCAGGGCTTACCTTGCAAAGTTGGCTCTCCTGGGATGGCATCATCAATACGATGGGGTAGGCACTGGCTTATGATTATGAGGGCAGAGGCTCTCCCCTCGTGTGTCTGTCCCTCCCGTTCCCACAGTGAGGAGCCTGGTTCTCACTATCTGCCCTCTATCTGTGTGTTACTTCTTTCCGGATTACATGTGCACAGGTTTTGGCATTGTTAGCTACAGAACCCTGGAAAGAACCTTGTAAAATAAAGCCCGCTATCTGTGAAAGGTCCATTCTGCCTTTAGACTACAAATTCTGTTCAAGAGGTCTGTTCTGAGTCCAAATCCTTTATCAGACACAGTTTTGCAAATATTTTTCTCCCAGTTTGTGGCTTATCTTCTGATTTCCTGAATAAGGTCTTTCAGAGTAGACATCTTTAATTTTTAAAGTCCACAATATTTTTTGTGGTCTGACTTTTTGTGTGCTACACCCAAGATCATGTAGATTTTCTGTGTTTGTGTGTATAAATTAATTGTTCCTTAACTATTTTGGAGAAGTTTTGGGATCCTTGGCGCTCTTTCAGTTTGAATTTCCACACTTTAATGGACCTATTAGAACTGCCCTCAGGGGTGTGGGGTCCCCACTCAGCTGTGAGGGCTGCTCAGTCTGCACTTGCTTACTGGCTGGCAGAGAACGCAGAGCTCCCCTCCCTGACCCGCCGGGGTGTTGCACCTTCTCCCCATGTACCTGGCTCCCTCGAGCAGTGGACAGAAGCCTGGTCTCCTTTGTACCTGCTGGGGCTTTGGCTTCTGGAACACTCATGGCTGAGTCCATGCTGAAAGCCTGGGACCTTTGGGACAACACGGAGTCAAGTCCACGCTAATGGGAGTCTGATCTTCTCAGGACCTGCTGGGGCTTCGGCTTTGCGACATTGTGGGGTTCAGTTCAGGCTGACGGGAGTCTGGTCTCCTCAGGACTTGTGTAGAGGAGGTGCCATTGAAGGAGAAGGTGAGGAAATTGGGGAGAAAGTTTCTGTGTGTGGCTGCTGCTGAGTGTGTCTATCTTCAGAGGACTCAGGACTGGAAAATTTTGATGTGGAAAGTTGTGGGTTTTTAGTCAGTTTTTGTCTGTGGTATAGGATGGTGTCCAGTGTTGTCTGTGGTGTCCATTTTCCCCAGCATCATTTATTGAGGGCACTGGCCTTTCCCCAGTGTACTTACTTAGGTCCTCTTTGTGAATCGACTGACCATGGGTCTGTAGGTTTATTTCTGGGCTCTCGTCTCTACCTGCTTGTGTGTCAATTCCACACACCTTGTGGTGCCATTAACTGCTTAATGTGGGTTGAAGTCAGCGGGGAGATGCAACCAGCCTCTTCTCATTTCTCAGGGTCACTTTGGCCTTTCTGGGTCCTTTGTGGCTCCATGCAAATGTTAAAATTGCTTCTGTGGAAAATGTCACTGAAATACTGGTAGTGATTGCCTGTGTATGTGGCTTTGGGTAGAATAGATATTTTAACAATATTTTCACTCATGAGCATGGGATATCTTGCCATTTTTTTGTCTGTTCAGTTTCTTTGATCAATGTCTTAGCATTTTCAGTGTGCAGCTCTTTTAAGTCCCTGGTTAAATTTATTCCTAGTTTTTTGGGGGATACAATTGTAAATGGAAGTGGTTTTTTTTTAGCTTCTCTTTCTGATACTTCATTATTAGTGGAGAGAATCACAAATGATCCTGCAGTTTTACTGAACTCATTTTTCAGTTCTGGCATTTTTTGGTGGTATTATGTGGAAAACTAGACTTCAGAAATCCTGCGGTTTCCACTACATCAGAGTCATCCACAGCACCCAAGACATGGCCACTAATATACTCTTCCCATGGTGCCTTTTTATATTATGTGGGCTTCTACAAGGGCAATTAGCATCACTACTTCGGGTGAATTTGAATTGGATAAGTAAGTCTTGGCCCCTATTAACAGTGTTTGAAGTCATCTCTGATTTTCTGGCATGTTACTGACATGTATTGAAAAGTAATTTATTTTCTAGTCAATTTCAAATATTTAAACTTTAAATAGCAGTACAAAGTTTGCTACATTCATACCAGCTACTGCAGTGTGTTTGACCCAAAACAGGGCCTCTCTCCCAGCACATAACTCCAAAATGAGGGATAATTATGCTTTCCGCATTGCAATCCTATCCACCAGACCACTTCAACTTTCAAAAGGTGCCCCAACTTTGTGCAAAGGTCTTTCTCCATTCTAATGCAATTTTCTTTTTCTGGAACCATCCCTGGGGTTTCCCCTCATGTTAAAAGTCTTCACGGGTTTAAAGTATACAAGATGAATATGATCTGGGTGGCTTTTTCTGTTTGGGTTTTTTTTACTGAGGATAATTTCAGTGGTTTCCCTTGTACCATGTATCAGTAGCTTTTCATTGTGATTAAGACATATACCATTTATCATTTGAATCATATTAACTATACACTTCCATACCATTAATTACATTCACATTGTTGTAAAAATATTATTACCATTCATCTCCAGAATCTTTTCATTTTCCTGAAGTGAAACTGTAACCTTTAAACAAACACTCACCACCCTCAACCCCTGACAACCTTATTCTACTTTGTGTTTGAATTTGGCTTATCTGGATGTCTCATACTAGTGGAATGATAACCTTTGTCCTTTTGTGTCTGGTTTGTTTCAATTAGGATATTGATTTCCAGGTTTATCTACATTGAAACCTGTGTGAGAATTACTTTAAAGGTTGAATTGTATTCTATTTTGTATATTACTAAATTACGTTTATCCATTCATCTGCTGAAGGACACTTGTTTTGATTCCACCTTTTGGCTGCTGTGAATATGGGGTACAAATACCTGTCCCAGTCCTTGCTTTTAAATATTTGTGGGTACAGCCAGGAGTGGAATTGAGGGATTCTTCCATCCAAGTACTAACCAGGCCAGACCCTGCTTAGCTTAAGAGGTCAGTCGAGATCAGGTATGATCAGGGTGGCATGGCCGTAGGCAAATCCAGGAGTTAAATGTTAATTTTATGTTTCAGTGTTTGAGGACCCCACCTACTGATTTCCACAGATACCGCTCCATTTTATTATTTTCTTTTATATGGTAAAATAACATGTCTAATGGATCTACCCTATTTTCCTTATCCAATAATCCAATGATGGACATTTTAACTCAGAGGGCCATTGAGAACAGTGCTGCTCTGAATATTGGTATACAACTTTTATTTCAACATTTATTTAAAATTCTTTGGGTATATATGTAAGAGCAGACTTTTTGAAACTGATGATAACTGCATTTTTATATTTTTGATACGATGCCAAAGTTTTGCGTAAGTAGATTGTGCCATATCACATTTCAACAACGTTTTAAAGTTCCAATTTCTATACATTGTTGCCAAAGTTATCTTTATTTTTAATATAACAATTTCAAAGTATGTGAAGGTTGTGGTTTTAAGTTCCATATTGATGGAGACTCCTGTTATAGTTAGGTCTGAGAGACGAGCAGAATCAGGTCAGAATGAGGACCAGAGATGGGAATCAGTGAGGAACAGAGCCGAACCTCAGTGAGGAGCAGAGCTGAGCCATACTGATGAGCGGAGCAGGGCCTCAGAGAGGAACAGCCGGGCCTTTGTGGGGAGCTGGAGACTTGCCTCAGAAAAGCAGAGTCAGGCCTCAAGGAGGACAGCGGAACCTCAGTAAGAAGTGAGCTAGGCCTCAGTATGGAGCAGGGCGGAGCAGGGCCTCAGAGAAGCAAAGTCTGGACTCAGAGGGGCAGAGTCGAACCTCAGCGGGGAGCAAGCCAAACCTCAGAGAAGCAAAGTGGGGCCTAAGCGAGGCGCAGAGCGAGGACTCAGTGAAGGTCGGAGGTGAGCCTTGGGACCAGAGTTGGCCTCCTTCAGGACCAGACTGGGTTTCAGTGAGGAGCAAAGCTGGGCCTCATTGTGGAGCGGAGCCAGGCTGAAGAGAGGCAAAGTCAGGCCTCAGGGAGGAGCAGAGCTGAGCCTCCATAATGTGTGACTTGGGCCTCAGGGAGGACCGGGGCCGAACGTCCCTGAGTAGCGGAGCTGGGATTCAGTGAAGCAGTCAGGCCTCAGGGAGAAGCAGAGCTGAAAGGTAGTTAGAAGCGAGCCTGGCCTCTGTGAGACCTGGGCCTCAGTGCTGAGGGAGGGGGGGGTCCCAGGGAAGAGTAGATAAGAGCCTCAGTGGAGAGAGGATCCAGTTCTCAGTGCATAGAGGAGTCAGGCCTCAGGGAAGTAAATTCAGGCCTCAGGGAGGAGGAGAACAGAACTTTAGTGAGAAGTGAGCCAGGCTCTGTGTGGACCGAAGCCTGGCCTCCCTGGGGACCGGAGCCGAACCTCAGTGAGGAGTGGAGCCGGGCTTCACTGAGAACCATAGCCGGGCCCTAGTGCAGGGTGGAGAGCAGCTGGGTCTCACTGAGGACTGGAGCCCAGCCTCTGTGTGGAGTGGAGCCGGGCCTCAGTGCAGAATGGGGACTTGCCTCAGAGAAGCAAAGTCTGACGTCAAGGAGGACCAGAGCTGGGCCTCAGAGAAGCAAAGTCAGGTCTCAGAGAGGATCAGAGCTGAACCGCAGTGAGAAGCGAGCCAGGCCTCAGTGAGGACCGGAGCCGGTGTTAGGGCTCTCAAGGGGCTCATAGCTATACTTAAAATATGGCCCATTGTGGTGACCTGACAAACAAGGGATGAAGTCTTGGTGGCCACATTGCCCTCGGACATCCTGTTTTTTCCTTAAGGCGATATCCTGTTTTTCCCTGCTGGTGCCAGTTTCTCAAAACTACATGGCCACCAACCATGAGACTCCTTCAACTATGTGACCACAAGATGCCAGCTGCGGGCTAAAAATAAACTGAGGCCCCCTCCCTCCAGGACACAATTTCCCATCTATACAGTATAAGAAGGGTTGGCTATAAAAAGAGAGCACTGGTTTCTCTCTAAAGCCAGTCACTTTCTTTCTTCCTATAATAAACATTTCTCTGCCTGACTGCTTGGCTCACTCTCTTTTTCTCCATGCTCGCCTTACAGCCAGGACTCAGAGTAGCAAAGTCAGGCCTCAGGAGGAGAATGGAACCTCAGTGAGAAGCGAGCCGGACCTCACTGAGGTTGTAGCCATGCCCCAGTGCAGAGTGGAGGCTGGCCTCAGTGAGGTCCAGAGCTGGTCAGAGTAGTCAAGTCAATCCTCAGGGAGAGGGAGAACAGAACCTCAGTGAGAAGCAAGTCAGTGAGAACCCTAGCCAGGCCCCAGTGTGGGTGGAGCCAGTCCTCAGTCAGAGAGAAGCTGGGTCTCACTGAGGAACAGAGCCAGACCTCAGAGAGGACCGGAGCCCATTGTCTATGTGGAGTGGAGCCGGGCCTCAGTGCAGAATGGAATCTTGCCTCAGAGAAGCAAATTCTGTCCTCAAGGAGGACCAGAGCTGGGCTTCAGTGAAGAGTGGAGGAGAACCTTCACTCTCAGTGAAGGAAAGTCGGGCTTCAGTGAGGAGGGTAGCCACACCACAGTGAGGCCCAGAGCAGGATTCAGTGCTGGAGCCGAACCTTAGTGAGGTGCAGAGTAGGGACTCAGGACTGGAGCCAGGACCCTGTGCGGAGCAGAGCCGGGCCTTCCTGAGGAGCGGAGCCGACCCCAAGTGAGGAGGGGTGCCTGGCCTCAGAATAGCAAAGTCAGGCCTCACAGAGGTGAACCAAACCTCAGCTAGATGCAAGCCGAATCTCTGTGAGGACCAAAGCTGGAGCTCACTAAGGACCGGAGGCATACCTGAGCGCGGACTGAAGCCATGCTTCACTGAGAATGATACTGCGGCCTCACCGAGAACCATAGCCAGGCCCCATTGCCGGGGAGCTGTGCGGCAGTGCTGAGCAGAGCCAGGCCTCAGTGCAGGAGGAGCTGGGTCTCACTGAGGACCGGAGCCGAACCTCACGGAGGGGCGGAGCCTGGTGTCAGTGAGGACCCTACCCGGGCCCCAGAGCACAGGGCAGGGCCAGAGCAGAACCTCAGTGATGAGAGGACCCGGGACCCAGTGAGGACAGGAGACAGGCCTCAGTGGGGACCAGAGCCGGTCCTCATTGTGGACCGGAGTTGGTTCTCCGTGGAGAGCAGAGCCAGGCCTCAGAGAAGCAAAGTCATGCCTCAAAGAGGAGCAGAGCTGAACCACAGTGAGAAGAGAGCGTGGCCTCTCTGAGGACCTTAACCAGGCCTCAGTGTGGGGCAGAGCTGGTCCTCACTCACTGAGGAGGGAGCTGGACCTCAGTGAGGAGTTCAGCCTGGCCTCAGTGGTATCTGGAGCCTCTTGTGGACAGGAACCGTGTCTCAGAGTAGGCAAGTCAGTCCTCAAGGAGGAGGAGAATGGAACCTCAGTGAGAAGCGAGCCGGGTCTGGAGGCATACCTCAGTGAGGAGTGGGGTTGAGCCTCAGAGAATTGGAGTGAGACCTCACTGAGGACCGCAGCCAGGGCTGAGCGGAGAAGAGCCGGTCCACAATGCGGAGCATAGCCGGGCTTCACTGGAGAGGAGAGCAGGGCCTCACCTACGAGTGGAGACAGGCCTCAGTGCGGAGGGGAGCTGGTCCTTACTCACTGAGGAGGCAGCTGGACCTCGCTGAGTAGCCGAGTCAGGCCTCAGTGTGGAGAGGAGCCTCGTCTTGCTGAGGACCAGAGTCGAATGTCAGGAATGGAGCCTGGCCTTGGTGGGGAGCGGAGCCAGGACTCAGTGAGGACTGGAGCAGTGTCCCAGTGCAGAGCAGAGCTGGGTCTTGCTCACTGAGAAGGGAGCTGGACCTCAGTGTGGAGCAGAGCCAGGCCCACCGAGGACTGAATTCGATTCTCAGTGCAGACCGGAGCCAGGCCTCAGAGCAAGTTCATGCCTCAGGGAACAGCAGAGCTGAACCACACTGAGAAGTGATCCTGGCCCCTGTGCGGTCCTTAGCCAGGCCCCAGGGCTTAGCTTAGCTGGTCCTCACTCGCTGAAGAGGGAGCTGGGTCTCAGTGTGGAGCAGAGCCGGGCCTCAATAGGACCATAGCCTGCCCTCGGTGAGGACTGGAGCCTGACCTCAGGAGAGTCAACCTCAGTGGTGAGTGGAGCCATGTCCCAGTGTGGAGCAGAGCCGGGTCTCACTGAGGACCACAGCCAGGCCCAGTGAGGGGCAGAGCCTTGCCGGGTCTCAGGACGGAGAGGACCTGGAGTGCTGAGCTGAGCCGGGACTCAGGCAGGAGGAGAGCTGAACTTCAGTGAGGAGCAGAACCGGGCCTCACTGAGGAGCAGAGCCAGCTCTCAGTGTCGAGGTCCGGAGCCAGGCCTTTGTGTGGACCAGAGCTGGGACTTATGAGTACTGGAACCGGGACTCAGAGTAGCAAAGCCAGGCCTCAGAGAGGGGGAGAATGGAACATCAGTGAGAAGTGAACCAGACCTCACTGATTACCAGATCAGGACCCCAGGGTGACGCGGAGCCAGGCTGCAGTGTGGACTGGAACCAGGCCTCAGTGCGGGCCCCACTGAAGACTGGAGTTAGGCCCTAGTGGGGAGCAGAGCTGTGTCTTAGTGTGAAGCAGACCCGGGCCTCAGTGAGCTCTGGAGCTGGGCCTCTGTGCAGGCCAGAGAGGGGACTCAGAATAGTAAAGTCAAGCCTCAGGGAGGAGGAGGAGGGAACTTCAGTGAGAAGAGGGCCGGGCTCTGTGAGGAGCAGAGCCGAGCCTCACTGAGGACAGAGCCTCAAGTTTTTCTACCAAGGGCCCCTCCCAGCAGGTCCTGAGGAAATCTAGTTACTAGTCACCCTCCACATGGATACAGCCCCACATTTTCCCGAAGCTAAAGACTAACCTAATGTCTGTCAGCTGTGCCCAGGGCCAAGCCTGTGGCCTGAACACAGGTCCTGCCCTGGGAAGAGAAGGAGCTTGTCGCCCTCTGCGGGCCAACTGGGAGAATGCAGGCCTCACCCACTCCCACTGTGGAGCAGGCCGAGGTCTCTCCTGCCAGTCCTGCTCAAAGGACTACACTATGGAAATTCAAATGGGTCAAAGCCAGCATCCCAGCACTTCTCAACCCTAACTTCAGGACAATGAGCAAACAAGTGGCTCAAAACCTATCTAGGAACACACTTCAGGGCTCACACCAAAAGGCATCCAGATTATCCCCAGGCGATTTTAAAATCTACATCAGTAAAGAAAAAATTGCACAGGATGCTCCAGAAGAAGATTGACTGAGCCACGGGTCAGACAGATCATGAGTTCTGGTTGGGAACACATGTAATTTATTAAACACACAAAAAATCCTGCATGGTGAAAAACCTCCTTCCAAAGACTAAAAGCTAAGCCACAAAGTGGGGAAAAAATGTATTCCCCATCACACCAGATGAGGAATTTTTACTCACATTAGGCTCAGAACCAGAAAGCAAACTACATTGAAAATGAGTACTGATCTGAAGAGAGCCCTCTCCTCAAAAGATAAAAAGGCAAAAAGAAGTGGCCAGGAATATGATCCACATGGTATTAGCCAAGGGAATGGCAAATTACATAAAGAAGACAGCATTACACACCACTTACAAGTGCCTACCTCCCCGGGAAAGGTCAGTTCGGATTACTGGAGCATGAGAGGTAGCAGGAACTCTACTTTATCGAGGCTGGGACACTGCAAAGGGTCCTCAAGTCAACCACAGGCAACCTTTTCAAAGCCAAACAAGTCTCACCCAGCCATCAGGCCAACAAGCATTCACACAATTGTATTCCCAATTGGTGTCCGAAGAAAAACAAGAAGGCTCTTTTGCATGGAGGCTCTACTCCTACTCTAACCTTAAAAACTGAGGAGATCCTCAGTGCGTGTGTGTCAGGCGGGGATGGGATGAGAGTGCACGCCCTGAAGGAAAGCAGAAAATCACACCCCACAATATGAAACTACAACACAGTCCACTCCTCTAAAGCAACTGGAAAAAATAGTCACATTTGAAGCGGGGATGGGATGAGAGTGCACGCCCTGAAGGAAAGCAGAAAATCACACCCCACAATATGAAACTACAACACAGTCCACTCCTCTAAAGCAACTGGAAAAAAATAGTCACATTTGAAGCGGGGATGGGATGAGAGTACACGCCCTGAAGGAAAGCAGAAAATCACACCCCACAATATGAAACTACAACACAGTCCACTCCTCTAAAGCAACTGGAAAAAAACAGTCACATTTGAAGGCTGACACCTTGAAATTTCAAATGTGCATCCCACACCCACAAGAATAAAACACCATGATATTGGCATGAAGATGTACCCTTTGAAGATGATTGGAATTGAAAGGATATTCCAGGAATCTACTCATGGGTTGAAAAAGAGGCATCAAGACACTTGAGGAAGCAACAGACACGTGGTCCATTCCTTTAACAGCAAACTGGAGAGACCTGCTCCGTTAAAGCACCATCACTCTAAGATGAAACCCAGAAAGCAAAACATCACAACCCCCCCCAAAAAAAAAAACCCAAACACACCTCCTTCCACACCACATGCAAAGCTAACCCAAAGTCAGAATTTTCTCCCCTAGCGTTCTTGTGCTGGTTGTGGGCATTTGGACCTCCTCCCTTCTCCTGCCGGCAGCCCCCAGCCAGCAGCATCCCCCCACAGTTTCCTCAAGTTTTCCTCCCAGGGAGGCTCCTCCCAGCAGGTCCTGAGAAAACTTAGCTGCCTTCCCAGAGGACAGAATCCTGCATTTTCCCGAAGCCAAAGCATTGGCCTGCCCTGAGGAGACCTAATGCCTGTCAGCTGTGCCCTGGACCAAGCCTGTAGTCAAAACACACAGGTCCCCCCCTGGGAAGAGAGGCGGCTTGTCGCCCTCTGTGGGCCAACTGGGAGAATGCAGGCCACACCCGCTCCCACTGCAGAGCAGGCCGAGGTGTCTCCTGTCAGTCCTGCTCAAGGCACAGCACTCTGGAAATTCAAGAGAGTTGAAGCCACTATCCCAGGACTTCCATAACCCTAACTACAGGGAAATGATTGAAAATGTGCCCCCAAACCAATGTAGGCATTCACTTCAGGGCTTATATCCAAAGGCACTCCCGATTGGCTCCAGGCAGTTTTCCAAACCACAGAAGTATATAAGAAATTAGATCACTTGTGGGAACCATGTTTTACTGGTTTCTCAGAAATATCTCCTGGAATTTAGTCTTCCTCATTCCCTGCTACCCTTAAGTTAGATGTTCTGGCTGACATGTCAGCATTAGTTAGATGCTGTTATGCATGCAGAACAAACCCCCTTATCTTCAAAGCCCTTTCTTTACGACTCTCACGTGACGACCTCCAGGAGGAAGCTTCTGAATCGCAGAGTTCTGGTCTCGGTCTTGCTGCTCTTAGTTAAAGATGACAAGACAGGTTACCAACAAGTATGCACTCAGCGTTCTCTCGAGGAGTTGCTGCTCTGTGAGCTCTCCCTGCACTGTCTGTCACAATCCTTTGTGTTTGTAAGAATTATTCAGTGTGAAACCACCACAATCACTCAGAGGAACATCCACGCAGCCCTGGGTCCAGTCAGGTACATCACTCAGCTCTGATTAGAAACATGCATCACCAAAAGCCCCCCCAGAGGGGAAACAAAACAACATGCAATTTAGTAAACAGAAAAAACAATAAAAATAAAAATCTTGCAGGGTAAGAAACCTTAGTTCCTGAATCCCAGGAGCTAAGCCAGAGGTGGGAGGACAAAGTATTCCCACCACACACCTGATGAGGAATTTTGACTCCCATGAGACTGAGAGCCAGGAAGCAAACACCGACATTCAAAATGGTACTGGGCTTCCCTGGGGGCTTGGTGGTAAAGAATCCACCCCCCTACGCAGGAGACATGGGTTCAGTTTCTAGTCTGGGGAGATCCCAAAAGCCTTTGAGGAACTAAAATCGTGTGCCGAAATGAGAAAAAAAAATGATGCATTGAGAGGCTCAGAAAGCAACACAGACATGGACATATGTGGTTCCTTTACTTCTGACCAAGCTCCATGGACCTACGGCAGTGAAAGGAATGTCACCCTAAGCAAAAACCTGGAAAACGGAATATCACAACTGTCAAAACCAAAACGGGGCTCCTTCCATGCCATGCACAGGACTAACTCCAAGTCAGAATTTTCCTCCCCCAGCTCTTCCTTTGCTGGATACTCCAGAACGGACCTCCCTTCTCCTGCAGGCAGCCCCCCACTGTTTCTTCATCTCTTTTCTCCCAGGGGGGCCCCTCCCAGCAGGACCTGAGGAAACCCAGCCACCCTCCAAGTGGACAGAGCCCCACATTTTCCTGGAGCCAAAGCACTGGCCGGTCCTGAGGAGAACTAATGTCTGACAGCTGGGCCCCAGGCAAAGGCTGAGGCCAGAACTCTCAGGTCCAGTGCCATTGGGTGGGTGGGGTGGGGGAGGCGGGCTTGTCGCCCTCTGCGGGTCAACTGGGAGAATGCAGGCTGTGGCCACATGTCAGCCGTGCAGGCGGACATCTCTCTCGTCAGTCCTGCTGGGTGCTACACTCTGGAAAATCAAACGGGTCGAGGCCACTATCCCAGGACTTCTGCAACCCTAACTACAGGGCAATGAGCAAACATGTCCCCCCAAACCAACCTAGGCACACACTTCAAGGCCCACACCAAAAGGCACTCCAGATTTCCCCAAGGCAACTTTGAAATCTACAGCAGTATGGAAAAAAAAATCTGACATGACCATCTAGAGGAACATCCACATGATCCACATGGCCATGGGCCTGGTCAGGGAGATCATGAGCTTTGATTGGCAACACCCATCACCAACTGCTTTCACACGTGGGAAACAAAACTTAATAGCACACACTTTATTAAACACACACAGGATTTATTAAATCCTGCAGGGCAAAAAAACCTATTTTCCAATCCTAGGAGCTAAGCTGGACAGAGGGGCCTAGGGGGCTACAGTTCATGGGGCTGCAGAGTCCAACACGACCGAGCAACTGAGCACAAAAGCCACAAAGTGGGAGGAAAAAGTGCTCCCCACCTCACACTGCATGAGGGACTTTTACTGACGTTATACTAAGAACCACAAGGCAAATCCACATTCGAAATGAGTGCAGGGCTTCCACTGTGGCTCAGTTGTAAAGAACAGACCTGCCAATGCAGGAGACAGGGGTTTGATCCCCAGTCTAGGGAGATCCCACATGCCAAGGAACAACTAAGCCTGAGCGCCATGCTATTGAGCCTGTGCTCTAGAGCTTGGGAGCCACAAATACTGAACCCATGCGCTGAAACGACTTAAGCCCACTTGCCCTAGAGCCTAGTTCTGTGACAACAGAAGTCACCGCGTTGAGAGCTGTGCAGGGCAACTGGAGTGTGGCCCTCGCCTGCTGCAATTATCAGAAGCCACCTGGCAATGAAGACCCAGCACAGCCAAAAATAAAAAACTAGTCATAAAAATAAAGTTCCTTTTTTATTAAAAAAATGAGGAATTTTTACTTATATTAGACTAAGAACCACAAAGGAAACAGCTACATTCAAAATGAGTACCAATCTGAACAGGCCCCTAGCCTCCAAAGATAAACAGGTAACAAGTAAGTGGACAGAAAAATGATCCACATGGTATCACCGGAGGGAAAGGGAAATGAACAGCATCACACACCTCTTACAACTGCCTCCCTCCTCCAGAAAAGGTGATTCTGATTACAAGGCAACAGCAAGCAACTCTCCTTTCTTGCTGCTGGGTCACCCCTAACAGCCCCTCGAGATACCTTTTGGCAGCATTTTCCAAAACCAAACAAACCGAACCCTGCAGACCAGCCATCAGGCCACCATCAAGCCACACCGTTGCTTTCCCAATCTGTATCCTAAGAAAACCAAGAGTGCTCTTTTGCACGAAGGCTCTACCCATACTTTCTAAACCTTAAAAAGTTCAGGAGGTCTTCAGTGCTTGGGTGCATCAGACAAGGGGAGCAGTGAATGGTATATCCTGATGAATAGGGATCAGACGATGACACCCCACAATATGTAACTTCAACACACCTACCTCTCTAGAGCAATTGTAAAAAAGTCATATTTGAAGGCGCTTGTAATTTCAAATGTGCATCCCACATTCATAGTAAATAAAACGCCATGATACTGGCATGAGGATGTACCTTTCTGGAGATAACTGGAATATAAAGGGCATCCCAGAATTATGCCCATGGGTTAAAAAACAGGTGTGGAGACAGCCCAGGAAGCATCAGACACATGTGGTCTATTCCTTTAATACCAAGCTGCCAGCGACCTGCTTAGATAAAACACCATCATCCGAAGATAAAACCCTAAAAGATGAACATCACAACCCTAAAAAAAAAAAAAAAAAAGGCTCCTTCCACACAAGACTAACTCAAAGTCAGAATTTTCTCCCCCAGCTTTCCTGTGCTGGGGATGGGCATTCAAACCTCCTCCCTTTCTCCTGCTGGCAGCCCCCAGCAGGCAGCATTCCCCCCCAACCCCCAGTTTCCTCAAGTTTTCCTCCCAGAAAACTTTCGTCCCTGCGCCAAAGCACTGGCCGGTGCTGAGGAGACCTAATACCTGTTACCTGTGCCCTGGGCCAAACCTAAGGCCAGAACACACAGGTCCCAGCCTGGGAAGAGAAGAGGGTTGTCACCCTCTGCGGGCCAACTCATGAACTGTGAAAGTCACTCAGTCGTGTCCGACTCTTTGTGACCCCAGGGACTATACAGTCCATGGAATTCTCCAGGCTAGGATACTGGAGTGGGTAGCCTTTCCCTTCTCCAGGGGATCTTCCCAACCCAGGAACTCATGAACTCCTTATTGCCAAATTCAGACTTAAAGAAAGTAGGGAAAACCACTAGACCATTCAGGCATGACCTAAATCAAATCCCTTATAATTACACAGTGGAAATGACAAATAGATTCAAGAGATTAGATCTGATAGACGGAGTGCCTGAAGAACTATGGACAGAGGTTTGTGACATTGTACAGGAGGCTGTGATCAAGACCATCCCCAAGAAAAAGAAATGCAAACAGGCAAAGTGGCTGTCTGAGTAGGCCTTACAAATAGCTGTGAAAAGAAGAGACGCGAAAGGCAAAGGAAAAAAGGAAAGATATACCCATATGAATGCAGAGTTCCAAAGAATAACAAGGACAGATAAGAAAGCCTTCCTCAGCAATCAATGCAAAGAAATAGAGGAAAACAATAGAATGGGGAAGACTAGATATCTCTTTCATGCAAACATGGGCAAAATAAAGGACAGAAATGTTATGGACCTAACAGAAGCAGAAGATATTAAGAAGAGGTGGCAAGAATACACAGAAGAACTGTACAAAAAAGATCTTGATGACCCAGATAATCACGATGGTGTGATGTCTGGCAGACATCCTGGAATGTGAAGTCAAGTGGGCCTTAGGAAGCATCATTATGAACAAAGCTAGTGGAGGTGATAGAATTCCAGTTGAGCTATTTCAAATCTTAAAAGATGATCTGTAAAGTGCTGCACTCAATATGCCAGCACATTTGGAAAACTCAGCAATGGCCACAGGACTGGAAAAGATCAGTTTTCATTCCAATCCCAAAGAAAGGCAATGCCAAAGAATGATCAAACTACTGCACAATTGCACTCATCTCACACACTAGCAAAGTAATGCTCAAAATTCTCCAAGCCAGGCTTCAACAGTACGTGAACCAAGAACTTCCAGATGTTCAAGCTGGTTTTAGAAAAGGCAGAGGAACCAGAGATCAAATTGCCAACATCTGTTGGATCATAGAAAAAGCAAGAGAGTTCCAGAAAAACATCTAATTCTGCTTTATTGACTATGCCAAAGCCTTTGACTGTGTAGATCACAACAAACTGTGAAAAATTCTTCAAGAGATGGGAATACCAGACCACCTTACCTGCTTCCTGAGAAATGTGTACGCAGGTCAAGAAGCAACAGTTAGAACTGGATATGGAACAACAGACTTGTTCCAAATAGGCAAAGGAGTACATCAAGGTTGTATATTGTAACCCTGCTTATTTAACTTATACATGCAGAGTATATCGTGCAAAATGCTGGACTGGATGAAGCACAAGCTGGAATCAAGATTGCTGGGAGAAATATCAATAACCTCAGATATGCAGATGACACCACCCTTATGGCAGAAAGCGAAGAACTAAAGAGTCTCTTGATGAAAGTGAAAGAGGAGAGTGAGAAAGTTGGCTTAAAATTCAACATTCATAAAACTAAGATCATAGTATCTGGTCCCATCACTTCATGGCAAATAGACAGGGAAACAATAACAGACTTTGAGAGTCCCTTGGACTGCAAGAAGATCCAACCAGTCAATCTTAAAGGAAATCAGTCCTGAATATTCATTCAAGGACTGATGTTGAAGCTGAAACTCCAATACTTTGGCTACCTGATGCAAAGAACTGACTCATTTGAAAATACCCTGATGCTGGGAAAGATTGTAGGCAGGAGGAGAAGGGGACAACAGAGGATGAGATGGTTGGATGGCATCACCGACTTGATGAATATGAGTTTGAGCAAGCTTCAGGAGTTGGTGATGGACAGGGAAGACTGGCATGCTGCAGTTCATGGGTTCGCCAAGAGTTGGACACGACTGAGCGACTGAACTGGACTGCAGGCCAACTGAGAGAATGCAGGCCGCACACACTCCCAATGCAGAGTAGGCCGAAGTCTCTCCTGCTAGTCTGGCTCAAGGCACTACACTCTGGAAATTCAAACAGGTCGAGGTCACTATCTCGGGACTTCTGCAGTCCTAACTATAGGACAATGATCGAAAAAGTGCCCCCAAACCAATGTAGGTCTTACTTCAGGGCTCATACCCAAAGGCACTCCCGATTGTCTCCAAGCAGTTTTCCAAACCACAGCAGTATATAATAAATTAGATCACTCAAAGGAACATCCATGCAGCCATGGGTCCGGTCAGGTACATTACAAGCTCTGACTGGAAGCACACATCACCAAAAGCCCTCCCAGAGGGAAAACAAAACAACACACAATTTTTTAAACAGGAAAAAAAAAAAAAAACCTGTAGGTTAAGAAACCTCTTTTTTAATCCCAGGAGCTAATCCAGAAGTGAGAGGAAAAAGTATTCCCACCGCACACCTGAGGAGGAATTTTCATTCATGTCAGACTGAGAACCAGAAAGCAAAACCTACATTCAGAGTGGGCATCGGGCCTCCCTGGCGGCTCGGGGGGAAAGAACCCACCCGCCAATGCAGGAGACGTGGCTTCAACTTTTGGTCCGGGGAGATCCCACACGCCTTTGAGGAACTAAACTCGTGTGCTGAAATGAGAGGAAAAAAAGGATACGTTTAGAGAGACCAGAAAGCAACAAAGACACAGACATATGTGCTTCCTTTACTTATGACCAAGCTCCATGGATCTATGGCAGTGAAAGGACCGTCATCCCAAGGAAAAACCTGGAAAACGGAATAAAGTCCCATTAAAAACAGAAAACAAAACAGGGCACTTTCCACACCGCACCCAAGACGAACTCCAAGTCAGAATTTTCCTCCCCCAGCTCGTCCTCTGCTGGGTCCTCCCTTCTCCTGCAGGCAGCCCCCAGCCGGCAGCATCTCCTCACTGTTTCCTCAGCTTTTTCTCCCCGGGGGAACTTCCCAGCAGGTCCTCAGGAAACATGGCTACCTTCCCTGAACGCAGTGTCTGGCGTGTTCCCGACCCCAAAGTATTGGCTCTGAGGAGACCTAATGCCTGTCAGCTGCGCCCTGGGCCAAGCCTGTGGCCTGAACACACAGGTCCCGCCCTGGGAAGAGAGGCGGCTTGTCGCCCTCTGCGGGCCAACTGGGAGAATGCAGGCCGCGCCCGCTCCCACTGCAGAGCGGGCCGTGGTCTCTCCTGCCCATCCTGCTCAAGGCATAGCACTCTGGAAATAAACGAATCAAGGCCACTATCCCAGGACTTCTGCAACCCTAACTATAGGGAAATAACTGAAAATGTACAACAAATCATGCCCCCAAACCAATCTAGGCACACAAAAGGCATCCAGACTGTCCCCAGGCAATTGTGAAATCTACACCACTACAGAAAAAATTAGACATGACCCCACAGAGGAACACTGACACAGCCATGTGTCTCGTCACAGTGATCAGGAGCTCTGATTGGCACCACACATCACCAAAAGCCCTCATACATGGGAAACAAAATAAGACAATTTATTAAATACACACACACACACAAATCCTGCAGGGTAAGAAACGTCCTTCTGAAGCCCGAGAGCTAAGCCGCAGAGTGGGAGGAAAAAAGTAAAAAAGTTACCCACCACACACCTGATGAGAAAGTTTTACTAAAATTGTACTAAGAACCATAAAGCAAACACCTACATTCAATATGAATACCAGGCTTTCTTTGTGGCTCAGTGGTAAAAAGAAATCCACCCACCAATTCAATTCCTTGGAGCTCCTTCCACACCACACACAAGATGAACTCAGTCAGAATTTTCCTCGCTCAGCTTTTCCTCTGCTGGCTCCTTGCAGACAGATCTCCTCCCTTTCTCCTGTAGACAGCCCCCAGCAGGCAGCATCCCCCAACTTTTTCCTCAGTTTTTCTCCCACAGGGTCCCCTTCCAGCAGGTCCTGAGGAAACCTAGCTACCTTCTGAGTGGACAGAGGCCTGCATTCTTCCCAAACCAAAGCACTGCCTGGTCGTGAGGAAACCTGTCAGCTGTGCCCTGGACAAAGCCTGTGGGCATAAGACACAGGTCCTGCCTTGGGAAGAGAGATGGGTTGTCGCCCTCTCCGGGCCAACTGGGAGAATTCAGGCCACACCTGCTCCCACTGCAATGCAGGCTGAGGTTTCTCCTGCCAGTCCTGCTCAATACAGTAGCCTCTGGAAATTCAAACATGTCGAGGCCAATATCCCAGGACTTCCCTGGTGGTCAGTGGTAGAGAATTCACCTGTCAATGCAGCTGACATAGGTTCGACCCCTGAGTCAGGAAGATCCCCTCAAGAAGGAAATGGCAACCCACTTCAGTATTCTTGCCTGGGAAATCCCATGGACTTAAGGAACCTGGTGGGCTACAGTCCATGGGGTTTCAGTGAGTAGGACATGACTTAGTGACTAAACAACAACCACTGGAACCATAAATATAGGGCAATGAGCAAACATGTGTCCGAAAACCTACACACAGATCAGGACTCACACCAAAAGGCACTCCATCTTGGCCGCAGCCAACTTTAAAATGTGCACAACTATATAAAAAATTAGAGAGTATCCCACAGAGAAACAGTGACATGGCCATGGGTCTTTTCGGATAGATCACGAGCTCTGATTTGCAACACATGTTATAAGAAGGCCTCACAGATGAGAAGAAAAATCAATTAAATGCACTTTATTTTAAAAAATAAAATCAAAATCCTCTTGGGTGAAAAACCTCCTTCTGAAGGCCAAAAGTTAAGCCACAAAGTGGGAAGAAAAAATATTGGCCAAATACACACCAGATAAGAAATTTTTACTCACATTAGATAAAGAGGTAAAAAACAAACAGCTATATTCCCACTCCAGTGTTCTTGCCTGGAGAATCCCAGGGATGGGGGAGCCTGGTGGGTTGTCGTCTATGGGGTCGCACAGAGTCGGACACGACTGAAGTGACTTAGCAGCAGCAGCAGCACATTCAAATAATTAATGATCTACAGCCAGGATTCTGGCCAGGTGAGTGGGCCTGATTTTGTCTGTTTGTGGGTTTTGGGTTCTGTGCAGTTGGTAGTGATGAAGCCTTCAGCCTGTTTGCTAAGTTGCTTCAGTTGTGTCGATTCTTTGTGAACCCTCAGACTATAGCCTGGCAGGCTCCTCTGTCCATGGGATTCTTCAGGCAAGAAAACTAGAGTCAGTTACCATTTCCTTCTCCAGGGGATCTTCCCGACCCAGGGATCCGACCTGCGTCTCTTCAGTCTCCTGCGTTGGCAGGTGGGTTCTTTACCACTAGCACCACCTGGGAAGAAGACTGTTTGGCAGGTGTCAAAGAGCCTGTGGCATTCGTGCCTTAGATTGAAATAAGTTCAAGGAACTGGCTCCAGTGCCTAACTGTCATTCTCGGACAGTGAAGAGCACAATCGGGCACCCACCAGGCAGTAACAGGTTTCAGCTGGCTGTCGTGGAGAGAATCAAGTGGAAGGGTAAAGTCTGGACACAGAGTCCTGTCTGGAGACTCCTGGGACAAGCCTGTAACAGATGGCGGAGGCCTGCTCCAGTGCAATTGTTGTGACTCTCAGCCATTTGGAAGAGGCAGTTACAGGACTTGAAGAGGCAGAATCAAGGAACAGGAGTCAGCTATAGGAGGGAAGGTGACCTGTATGATATTCAGATTTCTGGCTGAGACAAATGGACTTAACACTGCACCAACTAGCACCTCGAAGGGAGTCAGCCTACAAAGCAGGTGCAGAGAGACAACAAACAGTTCAGTGACGAGTGTCAGACATGGTGTGAAAGCCCTGTTGGAATAAACTTTTGCTCGCCTGAATGCTGACTCCTGACCATTCCAGCCAACCCAGTTTTATACATCACATCTCATCAATTTTAAGACACACATTTGTTTTCACATCTCTGAAATCAGGATGTTTTTAATTGAATGTGTAACATGATTTAGTTGGCTGTGTATTTTTTCAGTGGTATATATAATCATGATTCTTCTGAAAATGGAATGAAATCTTGCATTTGATGAAATACAATGATGTCTATCAACTTTAAAAGGAAACAATACATGAGTGTGCCTCCTTATGACTTAAATTTTACCTTATTCTAAAAAGATCTGAAGTTACACACTCCCTGATTTTGACACAGAATAGAGAATCCAGAAATAAATCCATGTACTTATGATTAATTAATCTACAATAAAAGAAACAAGAATATACAATGGAGAAATTCTTCAATAAATGGTGCTGCAAAAACTGGACAGCCACATGTAAAATAATGAAATTAGGACATTCTCTATGACCATATACAAAAATAAACTCAAAATGGATTAAAGACCTAAGTGTAAGACCAGAAACCATAAAACTCCCAGAGGAACACATAGGCAGAACATTCTTTGACATAAATCATCGTGATATTTTTTTGGATCTGTCCCTAAAACAAACAAAATAAAAATAAAAACAAACAAATGGACTTAATTAAAAAACTTCTGCACAGCAAAGAAAGCCATCAAAAAAATAAGACAACTGAATGGAAAAACATATATGCAAATGATGTGACTGATAAGGGGTTATATATATACTAAAGTTGTTCAGTCATGTCCAACTCTTTGTGATCCCGTGGACTGTAGCCTACCAGGCTCCTCCATCCATGGAATTTTCCAGGCAAGAGTACTGGAGTGGGTTGCCATTTCCTTCTCCAGGGGATCTTCCCAAACCAGGGATCGAATCCAGGTATCCCACATTGCAGGCCGACGCTTTACCATCTGAACCACCAAAATAAGGGGTTAATAGCCAACATAAATAGCTCATATGACTCAACATCAATCAGTTCAGTTCAGTTCAGTTCAGTCACTCAGTTGTGTCTGACTCTTTGCGACCCCATGAATCACAGACACCAGGCCTCCCTGTCCATCACCAACTCCCGGAGTTCACTCAAACTCATGTCCATTGAGTTGGTGATGCCATCCAGCCATCTCATTCTCTGTCGTCCCTGTCTCCTCCCACCCTCAATCCCTCCCAGCATCAGACTCTTTTCCAGTGAGTCAACTTGTCGCATGAGGTGGCCAAAGTATTGGAGTTTCAGCTTTAGCATCAGTCCTTCCAATGAACACCCAGGACTGATCTCCTTTAGAATGGACTGGTTGGATCTCCTTGCAGTCCAAGGGACTCTCAAGAGTCTTCTCCAGCACCACAGTTCAAAAGCATCAATTCTTCGGCGATCAGCTTTCTTCACAGTCCAACTCTCACATCCATACATGACCACGGGAAAAAACATAGCCTTGACTAGACGGACCTTTGTTGGCAAAGTAATGCCTCTGCTTTTTAATATGCTATCTAGGCTGGTCATAACTTTCCTTCCAAGGAGTAAGCGTCTTTTAATTTCTTGGCTGCAATCAGCATCTGCAGTGATTTTGGAGCCCCCAAAAAATAAAGTCTGACACTGTTTCCACTCTTTCCCCGTCTATTTCCCATGAAGTGATGGGACCAGATGCCATGATCTTCGTTTTCTGAATGTTGAGCTTCAAGCCAAACTTTTCACTCTCCTCTTTCACTTTCATCAAGAGACCTTTGAGTTCCTCTTCACTTTCTGCCATAAGGGTGGTGTCATCTGCATATCTGAGGTTATTGATATTTCTCCTGGCAGTCTTGATTCCAGCTTGTGCTTCTTCCAGCCCAGCGTTCCTCATGATGTACTCCGCATATAAATTAAATAAGTAGGGTGACAATATACAACCTTGACGTACTCCTTTTCCTATTTGGAACCAGTCTGTTGTTCCATGTCCAGTTCTAACTGTTGCTTCCTGACCTGCATACAGGTTTCTCAAGAGGCAGGTCAGGTGGTCTGGTATTCCCATCTCTTTCAGAATGTTCCACAGTTTATTGTGATCCACATAGTCAAAGACTTTGGCATAGTCAATGAAGCAGAAATAGATGTTTTTCTGGAACTCTCTTGCTTTTTCCATGATCCAGTGGAAGTTGGCAATTTGATCTCTGGTTCCTCTGCCTTTTCTAAAACCTGCTTGAACATCTGGAAGTTCGCGGTTCACATATTGCTGAAGCCTGGCTTGGAGAATTTTGAGCATAACTGAATGACATGAATGCTCAAAATTCTCCAACATCAATGGAACAGTCCAAATAAAAAATGGGCAGAGAGTTGAATACACATTTTTTTTTTTCCCAAAGGAAATGCAGATGGTTAACAGGCACAAGAAAAGATGCTTAACATCACTAATCATCAGGGAAATGCATGCCTGTCAGAATGATTATCATCCAAAAGAACACAAATCACAAACATTGGAGAGGATGTAGAGAAGGGGGAACTCTTGTCTCAAAAATGTTTCTTAAATCAGATTAGTTGCAATCAGAATCCAAAATATATTCCAAAAGCATTCATTAGCTGTCTCTCACAGATCTCTTAACACATAGGATGCACTTACCTTGTAAAATTCTTGTTTCGTACAGTTTGTTGTCATTAGTTCATCTGAATTTGGCATATTCTAGATGTGTCTCTGATACTGTTGAACTGACCACCCTTCCCCCATATATCCTGTACACTAGTTGCTGATGAGATGGGTGATGAGGTTTGATCCCTGTGGAGAGGTGCGTGATGATGACTGTTAGGGAAATGAAAACAAAAATTGCTCCCAATCGAGAAATCTTTTCCACAAGGTAGTACTGAGACAAAATCAATTTTATTTTAAAATAAGTATTAAAGGATTACAGTGCATCACAAGCAATCCACTAGGAAATTGTAAAGACAGGAAAAAAATGTAACTCCCCGAGTCCTCAAGAAAGTGGAGCTGACAATACTGTTTGTCACACAGAGTCCTAATTTTACCTGGTAATTGGGGTGACTGTGTAGTTAATTGGTTTTATCTAAAGGAAACACAAACTTCTCATCTCTGTAACTGAAGGTAGTTTTTAAAGTTGGAGCATGGCATCCAGTAAGATGAGACTCCTATCCTCCTACCAGAACTGACTGGTGAGCTATCTCCCTGTCTGCAGTGTGAGACGGGTCCCAGGTTCTTGAGAAAGACATCTGAGTTCTAAAACTGAAAAAAAAAAAAAAAAAAAAAGACCAGCCAAAAAAAGGCCTTCATAGAAGTCTTCAAAGACATGCATTTTAAAAAGATGAGACAGTTCCTACAAGTTTTCTGAGGTAAATGCTCTGAGAGGAAGGAAATCTCATTCCCCATTTTCAACAAGAAGTAAATCTCTTGTTTTTTATTTATTTATTTTTGGCTGGGCTGGGTCTTCATTGCTGTGAGGACTTTTCTCAATTTGCACCAAACCAGAGCTATTCTTTATTGCAGTGTACTTCTCTTGTTGCGAAGCCCAGGCTTTAGGGTGTGTGGGCTTCAGTAGCTGTGGCGTGTGGGTTCAGCAGTTGCGGCACACAGGCTTAGCTGCTCCTCAGCATGTGGGATTTCTTGGAGCAGGGGTAAAACCAGGGTCTCCTGCATTGCAGGTAGACTCTACCACTGAGCCACCAGGGAAATCCAATCTCTTGTCTTTTTAAGTGTGTATCTATGGAATAAAATAATTTGCGTGTTACCATCTGGAAACACGAACAGTGTGATTAAGTTTTGGTACCACACCATGACACAGCTTGGATACAAACATTTCACGTACTAGATATGACCTGCCTCCATGTATCTGGGGACAGTGTGACAGTGTTGGGCACTGTCATCCTATTGTATGTGAAAGGCGCAAGATCTACAAGACGGGCCAGACCTCATCTAGTCCATTCAGGGACGGTGGTCAAGTTTAGTTCCCTAGGAGGGAATAGGAATGTTCTTAAGGAATGTTCATTGTCAGTCACTAGTTTGCTTTTTACCTAGAAGGTGGTGAGAACTAAATTCACCAGTTGGAGGGGGTGAGAGAAGTGCCATGGGGACAGGGACTGATGAAGGTTACAGGGGACATTCTTAGTCCCGAGCCTCTCTTCCAGGGTCCACAACAGTGACAGTGATCACTGGGTGACAGCTGAGTAGCCGGGCACTGACCAGAGGAGACACCCCGAGGCGACGTGAGGAGGAAGACCAACAACCTCGGGATCGCTCCCAGGCGGCAGCGAGGGCCAGTCCTGTGTTTGGGGTGACACATGGGAAGATGCTCTGGGCTTGTGGGGTGTGGACCATGTGGGAGGAAAGGCCACGTAAAGACAGAGGAGGAGGACAGCCATTTGCAAGCCTCCAAAAAAACCACTGTTAACCCCTTGATCTCAGACTTTGACCCTCCAGAACTGTGAGGAAGTAATCTGGTGCTTAAAACTCCCAGACCGTGGGGCCTTGTTTAGGCAACGTGAGCACATCAACACAGGGACCAGCGGCATCTGGAGAGAATCTACAGGGCCCCAGGGGAGGCTGAGAGGGACCCTAAGAGGAGCCCGAGGGAACAAGGAGGAGAGGTTTCTTGGGGGTGGAACCAGGTCAGAGGGGAGGGGGGACACGGTGGGTGAGCCTGGGATTGATGTCTGCACCCCCAGCTCCGGACTCACAGCAAGAGATGCCCCTCTAGTCTCACTCATGACGTTTCCCCAGTGCAAAAGGGGGCTAATGACAGGGCTGCCTTGGGGCCTCTTAGAGGACAGATAGGGCCAGGCCCAGAAGGAAGCCCCCAAGGGGGCAGCTGCGAGTCGACAGCCTGCAGAGAGGTGGTGGGGCCCACAGGGAGGCTGCAGGGACAGTAGAGAGTTCCAGGGGCCAAGGGGCTCCGGCCAGTCTGGGAGCTCTTCCCAAAGTAGCTGGGATCCCTGCTGTGGGTCCCACTTGGAGGCTGCACCTGCGTCTTCAGCAGACAGACAGCTGCCCAGCTGAGACTCTTCTGCCTTGGGGTTCAGGTCTCTGCTTTGCCTCGTCCCAGCAGCAGGGCTGCCTGCTGGTTCTGGAGCCTCACTTTCCTTGTCTGTGGAATGGAGCCACTATAAAAGAACAACAGACTCACAGATATATAGAATAGACCTGAGATTGCCAGGGCGGAGTAGGGGTAGGAAAGGGAAGGACTGGGAATATGGGATTAGCAGAGGCCATCAATTATATATAGGATATATAAACAAGGTCCTACTGTATAGCACAGGGAACTATATTCCATATCCTCAGACAAACCATAATGGAAAGGAAAGTGAAAAAGAAGTATGTATTACTGAGTCACTTTGCTGTACAAAAGAAATTAACACAACATTGTAATCAACTATTCTTCAATAAAATATTTTTAAAAATAGTGGAGGCCACTCAAACAAAACTAGAAACAAAATCCTAAAGGACAGAAGTCAGCAACAAAGGACACTCTTTGTTGAAACTAGAACTACTAAGGTAGGTGGCTTAAGTACAGGAAGACTCACCACCATGATCTGGGATCACCAAGGAGATGAAAAGTTCAGTGGGCTCTTCTAGGCACCTGACTTGAATCCAAGGCAGTGTTAGAGTCAGTGAGGGCTTGTGCAGGTCTGCATCCTGTATCCTGCTTCTGACACCACGTAACGCCAACCAAAAAACAACACAGGAGGCTGCAAGTAAGAAAAGAGTTTATTTGGAGTCTTAAGAACTGCAATTCAGGAGACACAGAATCAGGTAACCCCAAAAGAGTGTTCCGGGAGAAGAGACTCAGGGGCTTACAGAGACAGAAAGCCATGAGTTTCTTCAAGTTGCCTTGTGAGAACTGTGATTGAGTCTAATGCAATTTAGGAAATATTTGTCCTTAAGCAATTAGGAGTTTTTTAGGGTTGGGGTCCAATAGGTATATAGGAGGTCATGAGTTACTTTAGGGTAAGGGTTTGATAAGCATCCTGAGTTCCCGGAAGATGTTCTAGGTGGCTTCATTAGGACAATAAGTAGTCAAAAGATCAGATTCCATCCAGGCTGAGAGGTGCATAAATCACACTTCCTTAATAGCCTCTGCACTCCATTTTAGAAAGCCCTGCTCAATATAGACTCCATTTTGACTTTCCTTTCACAATAGTAACCCCAATGGCTGAATAAATTTAGGAAGAACCACGTGCGACAAGTGGTGCTGTCAAATTCTCGCCTTTTTTTGGGGGGGTCTGTTTTCTGGGCCTATTTCTTACATTTTGAGTAGATCTACTTCAATGGTTTTAGGATAAGGAATCAGAGCTCCTCTGTCCATGGACTTTTCCAGGCAAGAATACTGGAGTAGGTTGCCATTTCCTCCTCCAGGGGATCTTCCCAACCCAGGGATCGAACCCATGTCTCTTGTGTCTTCTGCACTGGCAGGGGACTCTTTACCACTGTGCCACCTAGGAAGCCCAGAAAATATCACTGGAGAGGAAACACAATATACTGGTGTGTTGTCCACTCTCAAACTCCATGTTCAGTGATATCACATTAGAAGTTTTAAATTAACAGCAGTGGGAATATTCACATTGGGGAAACTGCAAACAATGTAATTCTTGGCTTGATTATGGGGAATATGTTAGTAATGCAGATTAAACTTAAAATATGCTGTACAGGGCCACTGCACTGTATACAGCAGGCAAAGAAATTAGAAAATAGTATTTCAGAATTCAAAAATAATTATTTCTTATGGCTAGGAATTACATCCCTAAAGAATGAAGTTTCAAATTAAGTCTTTGTTGTTTCACTATCTTGCTAATAAAAAAGAAACAGTCAAAATTATTTCTATAAAAATGGATGAAAGTTACCAAGAGGACACACACTAGTGGGAAATTTAAAAAATGAAAAAATGCTCCACATCATAAAACATCTGAGGAATGCAATGAAAACCACAGTGAGATAACGCTACACATTTATTTTAAAAGTCAAAAGTTTAAAAAGACTAAACATATTGGCAAGGATGTGGAAGAACTGAAGTCCCAAACTCTTCTGTAAGAATACAAAAGGAAACAACCATATTAGATTACAGTATGTGCTGATGTGCTCAGTCGTTGCCAATTCTTTGCAACCCCATGGACTGAAGCCTGCCAGGTTCCTCTGACCATGGAATTCTCCAGGCAAGAATACTGGAGTGGGCTGCCTTTTCCTTCTCCAGGGGATCTTCCTGACCCCGGAATTGAACCCAAGTCTCCTGCATTGTAGGCAGATTCTTTACCACTGTGCCACCTGGGAAGACACGGAGAGATTAAATCACCCTCTATTTGGCTGTCCACCAACTCCGGTCACAGTACAGTCCACAGAGGAGAGGGGTCAGCTGGCCAAGTCAGAGCAGAGCAGGCAGCTCCAGTGTCTACAAGGAATTCAGTTTTACCTGCTACATCAAGGGTGACTCAAGGCTCTGCTGGGGTAATAAATGGATCAAACGGGATCTATATCCAGGCAGGCACTCAGGCCCCATCAGTCAGTGTGTGGGCTCTCTCATCCAGCTTATTCACAAAGAACTGGGGCTGGTCGGGGTGTCCAGCCCTGGAGGGTGCTCAAGACATCCCCTCTTCCAGCGTCCCCCTTTCTGACAAAAGCACATTGGTTCAGGCCCAAGCCGTGTCTTGGGGGTCTGCCCAGCTTTCTCAGTCCTTCAAGGTCCCTTCGAGGTGGTGGCTGAATCAAAACAGCCAAGAGCTGCATTTTCTTTATTAGTCTCTTATCCTCATTGGCTTCCTCCATCAAGTCTTGGTAGTTACAGACCTTGGAGACCTCCTCTACCAAGGTTGATGATGGGGTTTGGGGCCCAGCTCAAGCTTTTGTAATTTTCTACAGATATCAGGAGTAGCCTGCATGATAAAATGCATGGCAAATAGTGTTCTCCCCTCTGTGGACTCAGGGTCTGTACAGATATAATTCCTTAATGCCTCTCATCACCTGGCTCAGGAAGACTGCTGGGTTTTCATCTTTTTCTTGTGTAACCTATCCTATATTAACATAGTATAATGTTCTTTAAAACGTCATACATTCACTAAACCTGAAACTCAGGCATTGCAGCCCAAAGTATTAATACAGTAAAAGTGAAACATAACCATTGAAGAACTTTTACTGTATTCAAATGTCTGCAGCAGTTTTACTTGCAACAGTCAAAACCTGGGAACTCAAATATGGATAAATAGATGAATGGACAAATAGTGGTATATCCATAGAATATATTTCTCATCAATATAAAAAAATGAACTACTCACTGATAAATATTTCACATAAGGGTACCTGAGAGGAAAAGCATAAGCACTTCATGATTCTAATCAAATAAAACTTTAGACAATTAAAACTTATCTAAAGAAAAACAAATCAATGGTTGACTACAGGTCAGAGTGACATCAAAAAAGGAAACAAGGTAAAAATGAAAGTAGATTGGCTTTTTTATGGATGTGATGATGGTTTCATGGATTTATATAAATGTCAAAACTTATCAAAGTGTATATTTTAACTACGTGCATTTTACTGCAAGTATTTTTAGGTTATTAAAACTTAAAAATATATTCAAAATACAAATCTGGATTTCTTACTGTTTAAATAAAATCCCCGATACTGACTTCACCACTTTCTGCCTCATGCTTTGGGAGGGGCAGTTGGCCTCAGTGATCAAAAATATAAGCAACAAAGACTGTTCCCAATGTGACTCAACAGGAATATTGTCACAATGTCTGTTACTCACTGAAAAGATATCCCTTCTATCCTCATTTTTCTATCTGCACAGAAACGGCCTTGAGGAGGATAGCTCAGAGAGATTACAGAAACCACAAAACTTTCAGATTATTTTCTCCTGTAATGCTCTCTGCTAATACAAGATGCACAATTTAGGAGGCCTGAGAATTTCTGTACATATTCATCCTTCACACCGTGGAGGCTCTTTTAAATGGGCACATCCAACCAGTCTGTAATAGCGTCCTGCTCCCACTATTAATTTAGTGCTTTCTGTAACAATTACCATTCCCACTATAATCTTACAACCAGTGATACTACCTACAGAATTCTGCATGTGACAGCACATGGCTCCACTGCAGGGCCTGAGAGTATGTTCCTCACCAGTGTGCATACACAAGGCAATATCCCCTGTGAACAAGACAACTTCATGCTATTTTCAGAAGCACTGAAGGTTGTCACAATGACTACTCCTTCCTTAGATTGACCTCTGAACCCAGAAAATACACATTCAGGCCACAGATTAGAACCAGAAAGCTCTGCAGTCTTTCCTTGGAAGCCTCAGGCAACAAGCAGAGTCCTCCAGGCCCAAAATGGGTCATGTCAGTGACTTAACTCATCAAAGCAATGAGAAGGAAATGAGTGCTTCTCAGGCTTCTCACAATCCCTCCCATGAATGGGAAAAATCAAGGTTCCTTCCTTGAACACCCTGGGGTGGCTGAATGCTGTACACTGTGAATACCTGCCAGGTGGGAGAAGTGAAATGGCTTTGGCCACAGAAACTGTCAGCAACAGAAGTCTGGCAAGAGGCCAGGTTAAAAAGTACAATGTAGCTCTCACATACCTGAGATGTTTGCATGTATGATGTTCAATTCAGATGGTACTACCAGGAGGGATCTCAAGTGTAGATCCACTGAAAAAGGAAACTGTACGCTCCTACACACATAAGGTGTTTTTTCTTCTGAAATCTGTGGTTCCAAAGAGTCAAGACTTTGGATTAATGGCCTTATCACTTTCATTGCATTCATAAGGCTTTGATCCAGTGTTTTAAGAGACTGGAGTTGTAGGTAAAGAACTCGGCAGATTCCCCAAATTGTAAGGCCTTTTCCCAGTGTGAATTCTCCAATGTGTGATGAGGTTAGAGCTTTGGCTAAACGATTTCCCACATTCACTGCATTTATAAGGTCTTTCTCTAGTATGCACTCTCTGATGAGTAGTGAGGTTGGATATGTATCTAAAGGATTTCTCACACTGATTGCGCTCGTAAGGCCTTTCTCCAGTGTGAACTCTCTGATGTTGAAGGAGGACAACATTTTGGCAAAATGATTTCCCACATTCACTGCACTCATAAGGTCTTTTTCCAGTGTGAACTCTCCAATGCTGATGGAGTGAAGAGCTTTTCTTAAAGGATTTCCCACATTCACTGCAGTCATAAGGCCTTTCTCCTGTGTAAACTCGCTGGTGTGTAATGAGGTTGGAAATATATCTAAAGGATTTCCCACATTCACCACACTCATAAGGCCTTTCTCCCATATGAACTCTCCAACGCTGAAGGAGTGCACAGTTTTGCCGAAAAGATTTCTGACATTCGCTGCATTCATAAGGACTTTCTCCAGTGTGAACCCACTAACGTTGAAGGAGCACAGAGCTTTGGGGAAATGACTTCCCACATTCACCACATTCATAAGGCCTTTTCCCAGTATGAACATTCTGATGGTGAATGAGGCTGTAGCTTTTGCTAAAAGATTTCTCACATTCTTTACACTCATAAGACCTTTCTCCAGTGTGAACTCTCCGGTGCTGAATGAGATGTGATCTCTGGATAGAGGCTTTCCCACATTCACTGCATGCATAAGGCCTTTCTCCAGTGTGAACGCTCTGATGTCTAATGAGATGGGAGCTTTTGCTAAATGATTTTCCACATTCACTGCACACGTAACATCTTTCTCTAGAGGACTCTCTGATGCTGAACAAGTGCATGTTTGCCACTCAAAGTTTTTGTGTAGTCTCCCCAGTTATAATGATTTTTTCCCCTTAAAAGGGAAACTCACACTTGGTTCCACTATGTGACTTTTGCCAGATGTGTGTGGCCTGTTGGTGAAGAAATTCTGAGTTGCCCAGGAAGTCCTTCCCAATGTTCCCAAGGGTAAAAGGCTTCACTGATACATACAATTTGTAGCTGTTCACAAACAAGGCTCTCCTCACATCACTTCTCGATGGTTTCTCTTCAATATGCTGCTTTTGGTGCTGATGAAAGTTTACTCTAAAATAGAATGGTTTCTCACATACCCCACTCACATGGAGTTCCTGCCCACAGTGTGTTTCCTGGTACTCAGCCAAGTGAAAAATGTCACTCAAGATCAGGCCACACATCTCATAGAGGTTGGCCTTCTGGGGAGACAAACCTGCCTTAACAATCTTGATCTGTGAGCATTCTTGATGAGAAATACTCTGTTCAGAAAATGCCTCCTTATCCTCTGCTCCATGCCAACAACCTGAAAGCAGAGAAATGCTGGTGACATACACACTGACTTTGTGCAAAGAAAAAGGCCCATTACAAATGTGGTATCATAAATCCAGGAATGAGTCAATGGGATTGTTTACAAGACAGGTGGTTGCGTTCAAGTTAGGATGGGACTGCTTAGCTGCATTGGGCTTTTAAAGATTACAGAATGGGGGAGTCCTCACAAAGTAAAGGACACAACCATGGAGAGTGACACAAGAAGAGGCAGATTCTACAGCTCATTCTGCAAACAATTTTCAGTAGGACCTTGACTGGTAGTGACACATGAATTCTATGTAGTAGGTTATACTCAGGCTCAGGAAAATCCAACTGTAACAGAGCAGCTGGTGTTGAAGGATTAAAAATGTACACACCTTATGACATAAAAGGTATAGGCTGATGTTGGACAGCACTGCAGAAGAAGCAGTGTGAAAAAGAACTGAGAAATGGAGTCCAAGGAGGTAAGAATTAGCCCTAAGTTCGAAATAAGAAGTGACAAGTAACAGTGTTGAGAAGGTGGCTAACCAAAGAATCGGGAAGTACAGGGAGAAATGAGGTATGGCCACCAATGTGATTGGCACCCAAAGGATAGTCAGAGAATAGCTTTCTGTATGATCTGTATATAGCCCTGACATTACACCCTCCTCCAGGGGCCACTTATCAGGGCCAGACTATGTCCAAGTTCCATGTGCTGTAGTTGGAGTCCTTTCTATTCTGTGAACCTCTCCACTTCATCCTCTTGATGAGCAACTATGAAGAATCTGGATGATTCAAGGACTATGGTAAAGACAGCACAGAAAAGCAGCCTGCACTGGCCAAAAATAACTCAGCACACGACAAAGCACAAGACATAAAATTAAATATTACAAAAAGAATTTCAGAGGAGTATCTTGCAAGAATAGCCCATGCTCCATATAAAAGGAGCAGGTCAATGATGGCAGTTTCTGGAACAAGCAAGAATGAGGAAATGTTAGCTAGAGAAAGGAAACAACCTGGGGTGCACTGGTACCTTGGATCTGGAAAATTCACCTGGCTATGCAGAGGGTAAACAAGGTAGAAAGACTCCTGACTCTGGATCCATCCCTGCGAGGCAAGGGGTAGCAGGTCTTGGATCTGTCAAGGAGAAAAGAGGGCAGTACTCATTGCTCAGCCCTACCAACCACAACACCTACTCAGGGAACTGAGGAAGGAAGCAGTGCCCAGGGTCCTGAGGTGACAAGGGAGACTTGCCAATGGATAAAGAGAAAGGGCAGAGACTAGCTCAGGGCACAGGGTGGGTTTGAGGTTCTTACCCAGGGAGCTTATAAGTGCCAAGTTCTTCAGCATCACATCATGATACAGGCGTTTCTGAGATTTGTCAAGGAGACCCCATTCCTCCCAGGAAAAGGTCATGGCCACATCTTCAAAAGTCACACTACCCTGTCATAATTGGGACAGATGAAATCACAAACAAGCCCCTCTCAAGAGGACCTACAATCCATTGCCCCATACATCTATTCTATGACCATCCTCCTCCCAATCTCCCCAGTCAGAGGAGAAACTAGGCCCTGGTGCCATTATCTCCCTACAGTCCCACTGATTATGGGGTCCAGCCATCAGTGACAAGAGACAGGTGCACAAACAGATACGTAAACTGTGGGCCTGACATACAGGAATCCAACACTCGTGCCAGGCAATAACCCTGGTATGGTCAAGGTCATGTAAGTCAAAATACCAGGGACCTGGGACCATCAGACATACACCCTCTCCATGTACACATCACTCTCTAGATTGCACATCCCTTTTATCTCCAGACACCACAGTCATGTGCCCTCAGCCAGCACCACCTCACCATCCTACTCTATAAGCCTCTCCTTGGCCTCCCTTTATGTTGAACTATGTTGATCACATCCTTTTCACTCCACTGGTGAGGATGGGATTCCTGCCTAGAGTTATAGTGATGACCAAACATAGGACAACTGACACAGGACAGATGTTATCATTAGCATCTTATTAATCCTATATATCCACAGCTAGAATAGGAGGACACCACACACCACACAGGGCTATATGGTGTTACGCTCTGGAAAACAGTGGACAACCAAGAGCTGTGGGACGTAAGCTTTACAGTACCAAGAAGATAAGGTGCCCCTGCTCTCCAAAGAAGGATGCAATTTTCTTTTCTAAATAACCCCAAAGGGCTGGCTGACAGGGCACTGAAACCCACTACAGAGGGATAAGCAGGAACTATACCTCATCCCCTTTATGAAAAGGGTAGTTTAGTTAAGGAGACCTTATCCACTGGAGCAGAGCAAGGTGGGGAACTGGTGCTCAGGTCATTTGAGGTCCGGCCAGTTTTAACACATGTCCAGGCAGCATATAATTAGTTCAGTTCAGTTCAGTTGCTCAGTCGTGTCCGACTCTCCGCAACTCCTTGAATCACAGCACGCCAGGCCTCCCTGTCCATCACCAACTTCCGGAGTTCACTCAAACTCATGTCCACAGAGTCGGTGATGCCATCCAGCCTTCTCATTCTCTGTCGTCCCCTTCTCCTTCCGCCCCCAACCTTTCCTAGCATCAGAGTCTTTTCCAGTGAGTCAACTAGTCGCATGAGGTGGCCAAAGTGGGACTTAATTTTAGGACTTATACCACAATTTAGCAGACAGCATCCAGAGTATGTTTGGCAAATTCATACAGGATCCAGTAATTCCCTAGACCTCTCATGGCTCCCAGTAGTGGTGGCAGAGCCAAAATCGTCTATTAAAGGCCTCCCTGACAGGCTCCATTTCTTACCTGAGACTCAACCACACACAATCGCCTGTTCATTTCCAACATCCATGGCCCTATGCCATTTTGAGGCTGTACCTGCTGTTCCCTTACCTGTCACAACCGTCTTCTGTCCACCTAACCCTCATTCAAAGCCAGCCCATTGGTGGTGTACCTCAGGCCTACTGATGCTCACAAATGACCACATTTCTCCCTGATCTTACTCTCCAGGCTGAATGAAACAGGCCAGAGCACCCTGGAGTCATCAAAATGATGTCTCTGCATCTTTTTCCTTTGAACAGCTTTTGAAAACATTTTAACTTCTGACGTGGATTCTGCACTTTCTTTCTTAAAACTCCCCATGGCTTCTAGAGTTCTCACAGTAATGAACAACTTTCACTCTACTAGTCCAGGTTTAACAGCTGCCTCGTGTTGTTTATTCCCTGCAGACATCAGATGGACCCCAGGATGCCCGAATGCACCCAGCTAAGTTCCACGTCCAAGCCTCTGCACTTGCGGGTCCCTCTGCCTGTCACCCTCTCCCAAGCGCCACCAAACTGTCAGACGCAAGGCACCACTCACGACTGCCTCACCGTCCTGGACCCGGGGACCAGGCGTCTGGCGCTCGGGGCTTTAGTGTCCAGTGGACTGAGGGCGGTGCGGACCCGGAGGACCAGCGCTTACCTGAGGCGGGTCCCTCAAGGCCGCCGCCGCCATCGAACTTCTAGGCGCAGCGGGGCCGGAGTGCTGGAGAGGCGCGGGGATGGCCGCGCCGCGGTCCCGCTCACGGGCCTGACGCGGGGCACCCCGGGAGGCGCCGAACCTCGGGCCCGCCTCTGTGCAGCGGAGACAGCACCTCTTCTCGGACCTCCTCAATCGCGTCGTCTCCGTCCCAACCTAGCGTTCTGGACCTGGCACAAGCTTGGGGCAGTTAAAATGGCCGCCTGGAGTCGGAGTCAGGAGGTCCCCCCCGCCCCCGCTCCGACTCTTTGTGCCCAAACGGGAACTCCATTTCCCTGAGCCTTTATTGGCTCAGAAACACTGCCTTCGACGCAAGGAATTCTGTCATGTAGCTCCCGTTTCCAGGCGAAAATGCTGAGCTCCTCCGCGAGGAGGCTGGGGAAATTGTGCTCAAACTATCTAAGGATAAAGAAAGAGAAGGTATCAAGCATTTCCCTTTGACGAATATGCAGAAGGGTTTCTCTGGTGGCTCAGACGGTAAAGAATCGACCTACAATGCAGGAGACCTGGATTCGATCCCTGGATCGGAAAGATCCCCTGGAGAAAGGAATGGTTACCCACTCCAGTATTCTTGCCTGGAGAATTCCATGCATGGAGTCTAGCATTCTTGCCTGGGAAATCTGGACAGAGGAACCTGGCGGGCAACCCCCAGTCCATGGGGTTGCAAAGAGATGGGCACGGCTGAACGACTAACTGTTTGACTTTCATGCAGAAAGAGTGCTCAGTCGTATTGACTCTTTGCTGCCCAGTGGACTGTAGCCCGCCAGGCTGCTCTGTCCATGGGATTTTCTAGGCGAGAATACTGGAATGGGTACCTATTTTCAACTCCAGGGAATCTTCCTGACACAGAGATCAAACCTGTGTCTCGTCCATTGACAGGCAGATTCCTTACCACTAACCCATCAGGGAAGCCCCACCAATCAATTCAGTTCAGTTCATTCCAGTGGCTCAGTCGTGTCCGACTCTTTGCGACCCCATGAATCACAGCACGCCAGGCCTCCCTGTCCATCACCACCTCCCGGAGTTCACTCAAACTCATGTCCACAGAGTCAGTGATGCCATCCAGACATCTCACTCTCTGTCGTCCCCGTCTCCTCCCACCCCCAATCCCTCCTAGCATCAGACTCTTTTCCAGTGAGTCAACTCGTCGCATGAGGTGGCCAAAGTATTGGAGTTTCAGCTTCAGCATCAGTCCTTCCAGTGAACATCCAGGATTGATCTCCTTTAGAATGGACTGGTTGAACCTCCTTGCAGTCCAAGGGACTCTCAAGAGTCTTCTCCAGCACCAGAGTTCAAAAGAATCAATTCTTCGGCGATCAGCTTTCTTCACAGTCCAACTCTCACATCCATACATGACCACAGGAAAAACCATAGCCTTGACTAGACAGACCTTGGTTGGCAAAGTAATGTCTCTGCTTTTTAATATCTGATAGACAGAGTGCCTGATAAATTCTGGATGGAGGTTCGTGACATTGTACAGGAGACAGGGACCAAGACCATCCCCATGGAAAAGAAATGCAAAAAAGCAAAATGGCTGTCTGAGGAGGCCTTACAAATAGTTGTGAAAAGAAGAGAAGTGAAAAGCAAAGGAGAAAAGGAAAGATATAAGCATCTGAATTATAAGCAGAGTTCCAAAGAATAGCAAGGAGAGATAAGAAAGCCTTCCTCAGCGATCAGTGCAAAGAAATAGAGGAAAACAACAGAATAGGAAAAACAAGAGATCTTTTCAAGAAAATTAGAGATATCAAGGGAACATTTCATGCAAAGATGGGCTCGATAAAGGACAGAAATGGTATGGACCTAACAGAAGCAGAAGATATTAAGAAGAGGTGGCAAGAATACACAGAAGAACTGTACAAAAAAGATCTTCACGACGAAGATAATCACGATGGCGTGATCACTCACCTGGAGCCAGATATCTTGGAATGTGAAGTCAAGTGGGCCTTAGAGAGCATCACTACAAACAAAGCTAGTGGAGGTGATGGAATTCCAGTTGAGCTATTTCAAATCCTGAAAGATGATGCTGTGAAAGTGCTGCACTCAGTATGCCAGCAAATTTGGAAAACTCAGCAGTGGCCACAGGACTGGAAAAGATCAGTCTTCATTCCAATCCCAAAGAAAGGCAATGCCAAAGAATGCTCAAACTACCGCACAATTGTACTCATCTCACACACTAGTAAAGTCATGCTCAAAATTCTCCAAGCCAGGCTTCAGCAGTACGTGAACTGTGAACTTCCAGATGTTCAAGCAGATTTTAGAAAAGGCAGAGGCACCAGAGATCAAATTGCCAACATCCGCTGAATCATGGAGAAAACAAGAGAGTTCCAGAAAAACATCTACTTCTGCTTCATTGACTATGCCAAAGCCTTCGACTGTGTGGATCACAATAAACTGTGAAAATTCTTAAAGAGATGGGAATACCAGACCACCTGACCATACTCTTGAGAAACCTGTATGCAGGTCAGGAAGCAACAGTTAGAACTGGACATGGAACAACAGATTGGTTCCAAATAGGAAAAGGAGTACATCAAGGTTGTATATTGTCACCCTGCTTATTTAACTTATATGCAGAGTACACCATGAGGAACGCTGGGCTGGAAGAAGCACAAGCTGGAATCAAGATTGCCGGGAGAAATATCAATAACCTCAGATATGCAGATGACACCACCCTTATGGCAGAAAGTGAAGAGGAACTCAAAAGCCTCTTGATGAAAGTGAAAGAGGAGAGTGAAAAGTTTGGCTTGAAGCTCAACATTCAGAAAACGAAGATCACAGCATCTGGTCCCATCACTTCATGGGAAATAGATGGGGAAACAGTGGAAACAGTGTCAGACTTTATTTTTTTGGGCTCCAAAATCACTGCAGATGCTGATTGCAGCCATGAAATTAAAAGACGCTTACTTACCGAAGTCCCCGCTTCAGTTGAGTCCAGGGATATCCTCAGGATGAGCGGCGTTGGCGAGAAAAGGAAGAAAACAAAGCGAGTCGAGTCTTGGTTGAGTGTTGAATCAAGACCATTTTATTTTTTTACATCAGTGTTTATATACCCTAAACTAGTACAGTTCTAAAGGGGAGAGTGAGCAAAGTCAGCTTAACATTACATCAGTTTGCCCTTTACAAATCCAGAAGGCTTTCCGCATACTTCTCTGTTTACTCGTCTTTTTTATAGTAGATATTAATACATTATCTTCTGGCCTTGAGGCCTTTTCTTACAAGCTAGGTGAATGCAAAGCTGTTTTTTGTAAGCTATTCTTATTTTTCCACTTGCCTGGTGCTAAACAGAAAACAGAAAAGTTATAATTTCATAAGGTAAAAGTTCAACAGGTTACAGCATATTAGAAATTTAACACAATGGTCAGTTCTTTTTAGTTACTATACACAGACTCTGCGGCTCCAGTGAGGCAGCCTCTGCCTCGCATTCCTGGTTAAAAGCCTCAGTTGTCTTATGGTTTCTACACTAGGGCTAAACTCTTATTATTCTAAATTCTAACTATAGTAACAATAATTTCTACATCAAGAGCAAAAACACAGCTAGCAAACGTGGATTCAGTAATAACTTCTAGAATAATATTTTTTATATTCTCTAATAGGGCTTTTTCACCCCCCGAAGTGCTCTATCTATTAGGGCTTTTGTGTGATCAGGTTCTTTATGCTATTTATGATTAAGGTGTTGTGAGCAGTCATGTGCATTAGTGCCAATGGCATAAACAAGTTGATTTTATTTGGAAAGAGGTCGGGGAAGGCCTTCTGCCTGTGTCACAGAAATTAAGGAGCAGTCAGAAAGACAACAGTCAGAAAGATAAGCATCAGAAAGACAGATATCATCTTTAAGGTGAGCGCCAGGCAGCTTTTTGAAATCCCTGAAGTCCTGATCTGCCTTGATTGTCAGGTCTTGTCCTTATGACCTTGTCATGGGTGGGATCTCGCGTGCTGGCTCCCGGCACTTACTCCTTGGAAGGCAAGTTATGACCAATCAATTACTTCAACCCAATTAGCTGCAGCGGACAGTGGCACAAAAGAGAAAAGTTCAGTGGGGGAAAAAAGATATTGGATGGAAAAAACCCTAATAACAATTGAACCCACTGTGTCCTAGAAAAATTAATGGGTCTGCACTCCCTGGCAGTCCAGGGGATAAGAGTCTGCGCTTGCAAAGGAAGGAGCGCAGGTTCAACCCATGGTGGGGGAACTAAGGTTTCATAAAACAATCAACCTAAGAAAGAAATGAAACATTTTACTCAGGCCAAATAGGATTATAACCCAGGAACATGCTCTCAGAAAACTCCAAGAACTGTTACGCTTGTTAAAGATCAAAGCATCATTATGTAGGTTTTGCGACAAAGGGCTACTTTAAATGTCATAGATAATTGGCAAAATCCAGATCTGTAAGTACAAAGTGGTAGGTTATCATGATCGCTTACACCATCAAGGAGGCATGTTATCTTTTTTTAAAACAATAATTTATTTAAATTTTTGCCAATGCTAGGTCTTCCTTGCTGCTTGGGGTTTTCTCTAGTTGTGACCAGCAGGGGCTACTCTCTAGTTGTGGTGTGCAGGCTTCTTATTGCAGTAACCTCTCCTGATGTGGAGCATGGGTTCTAGGGCACAGGGACTTCATAGTTGCGTGGCACGTTTATTCAGTAGTGTGGCTCCTGGGCTCTAAAGCACACGCTCAACAGTTGTGTTTATGGGCTTAGTTGCTGTGAGGCATGTGGGATCTTCCTGGATCACAGATGGAACCCTTGTCTCCTGCATTAGCAGGAGGACACTTTACAAGTGAGCCACCAGGGAAGCCCAGACACATTATCTTTTAAGGCGTTGTCTTGTTGGTGCTAGGAAAATGTTGCTCTTTATGGGTTAAGCAGGTATTTCTGCCAATGGGGAGTTTTGGGGGGTGCATAATGCAGATATATGATATACAGTAGAGGGGAAGGGGAGGCCAAAGGACAGAGAAAATTTGTCATATTTAAATTATCCTTGACTTGCCTTAGAATACAGATTTTTACTCCATCAGTCATTAACTTTGAAAAACACAGACACTCAGACTTTAGGGCATCTGTTGATGTTGCAGTCAAAAGTTTTAGCCCATGGGATTTCCCTGGAAGTCCAGTGGTTAAGACTCCACACTTCCAATTTAGGGGGTACAGAGTCAATCCCTAGTCAGGAAACTAAGATCCCATAGGCCGCTTGGTGCAACCAAAAAAAAAAAAAAAGACTCAGCCCTGCCTATGGAGCACTGTGACCAGAGATCAATGGCCTGGGCTGTAATTATACATTTATTGGAAGCAATGGAGAACATGTTAAAGCTAGTGAAGAAACACAATTATATTAGAAAACATGGAAAATTATCCCAAAGGACCTAGTTACACCATCATATATATGACAAATGGGGCTTCCCAGGTGGCACTAGTGGTAAAAAATCCGCCTGCCAGTGCAGGAGATGTAAGAGATGCGGGTTTGATCCCTGAGTGAGGAAGATCCCCTGGAGAAGGAAATGGCAACCCACTCCAGTATTCTTGCCTGGGAAATCCCATGGACAGAAGAGCCTGGCGGGCTATTGTCCATAGGGTCACAAAGAGTTGGACATGACTGAAGTGACTTAGCACACACACATATATGACAAATACAACACAAGGATGTAAAACAAATCTTTGAAATAAAAGAGAACTAAGATGCATAATGTAAGTATAAAATGGGAGTATGTTGCTTATGATTTAAAGATAATGATTATGAAAAATAAATTTTATAAAAAGTAGAAACATTGAATTTTAAGTTATTGTTATTTGTTAGTATGAAATGTTAATGCAATTGTCATAATAAAAGAGAATTTGTACTTTATAGACATATTCAAAAGATTTATAAGAGTGGTGATGTGTCTGGCATTTTCAATGCTATAATATTAGGAATATATATATTTTGAGAAAATGAAGAAGTACATCTTCATATTCAAAGTTGACCCATATATAACTAAGAATCCTTTTCAAATCACTAAAAATATTATAATTAACAAGAAATTATGGGCATGCATATATGCAATAAAATTAAAAATCAATATTAATTTCTTAAGAAGCTTTCTTCTGTTTTAAAATTTAAATGCACTGTTACCGAAATACAAACAAAAATTTGAAAAACATGAACACTAAGAAATGTGATGGAAAAACTGAAAAAAAGTCAAAACCTTTGAAATTAAACAGAAATTATGAAAACCACTTCTAAATGATAATAGATATAAACCAAGTTTCTATATAAGAAGGCTATTATGAATAAAAATACTGATAGGTTACTTCAATTTAGTACAGTTCAGTCGCTCAGTCGAGTCCGACTCTCCGCGACTCCACGAATCACAGCACGCCAGGCCTCCCTGTCCATCACCAACTCTCGGAGTTCACTCAAACTCATGTCCACAGAGTCGGTGATGCCATCCAGCCATCTTATTCTCTGTCGTCCCCTTCTCCTCCCGACCCCAACCCCTCCCAGCATCAGAGTCTTTTCCAGTGAGTCAACTCGTCGCATGAGGTGGCCAAAGTATTGCAGTTTCAGCTTCAGCATCAGTCCCTCCAATGAACACCCAAGATCGATCTCCCTTAGACTGGACTGGTTGGATCTCCTTGTGGTACAAGGGACTCTCAAGAGTCTTCTCCTCCAACACCACAGTTCAAAAGCATCAATTCTTCGGCGATCAGCTTTCTTCACAGTCCAACTCTCACATCCATACATGACCACGGGAAAAACCATAGCCTTGACTAGACGGACCTTGGTTGGCAAAGTAATGTCTCTGCTTTTTAATATATTATCAAGGTTGGTCATAACTTTCCTTCCAAGGAGTAAGCGTCTTTTAATTTCATGGCTGCAATCAGCATCTGCAGTGATTTTTGGAGCCCCCCAAAATAAAGTCTGACACTGTTTCCACTGTTTTTCCATCTATTTCCCATGAAGTGATGGGACCAGATGCCATGATCTTTGTTTTCTGAATGTTGAGCTTCAAGCCAACCTTTTCACTCTTCTCTTTCACTTTCATCAAGAGGAACTTTTGAGTTCCTCTTCACTTTCTTCCATAAGGGTAGTGTCATCTGCATATCTTAGATTATTGATATTTCTCCCAGCAATCTTGATTCCAGCTTGTGCTTCTTCCAGCCCAGCGTTCCTCATGATGTACTCTGCATATAAGTTAAATAAGCAAGGTGACAATATACAGCCTTGATGCACTCCTTTTTCTATTTGGAACCAGTCTGTTGTTCCATGTACAGGTCTGACTGTTGCTTCCTGACCTGCATACAGGTTTCTCAAGAGTATGGTCAGGTGGTCTGGTATTCCCATCTCTTTAAGAATTTTCACAGTTTATTGTGATCCACACAGTCAAAGGCTTTGGCATACTCAATGAAGCAGAAATAGATGTTTTTCTGGAACTCTCTTGCTTTCTCCATGATCCAGCGGATGTTGGCAGTTTGATCTCTGGTGCCTCTGCCTTTTCTAAAATCTGCTTGAACATCTAGGAGTTCACGGTTCACATATTGCTGAAGCCTGGCTTGGAGAATTTTGAGCATGACTTTACTAGCGTGTGAGATGAGTGCAATTGTGTGGTAGTTTGAGCATTCTTTGGCATTGCCTTTCTTTGGGATTGGAATGAAGACTGATCTTTTCCAGTCCTGTGGCCACTGCTGAGTTTTCCAAATTTGCTGGCACATTGAGTGCAGCACTTTCACAGCATCATCTTTCAAGATTTGAAATAGCTCAACTGGAATTCCATCACCTCCACTAGCTTTGTTCGTAGTGATGCTTTCTAAGGCCCACTTGACTTCACATTCCAAGATGTCTGGCTCTAGGTCAGTGATCACATTATTGTGATTATCTTGGTCGTGAAGATCTTTTTTTGTACAGTTCTTCTGTGTATTCTTGCCACCTCTTCTTAATATCTTCTGCTTCTGTTAGGTCCACACCATTTCTGTCCTTTATCGAGCCCATCTTTGCATGAAATGTTCCCTTGGAATCTCGAATTTTCTTGAAGAGATCTCTTGTTTTTCTTGTTCTGTTGTTTTCCTCTATTTCTTTGCATTGATCGCTGAGGAAGGCTTTCTTATCTCTCCTTGCTATTCTTTGGAACTCTGCATTCAGATGCTTATATCTTTCCTTTTCTCCTTTGGTTTTCGCTTCTATTCTTTTCACAGCTATTTGTAAGGCCTCCTCAGACAGCCATTTTGCTTTTTTGCATTTCTTTTCCATGGGGATGGTCTTGGTCCCTGTCTCCTGTACAATGTCACGAACCTCCGTCCAGAGTTCATCAGGCACTCTATCAGATCTAGTCCCTTAAATCTATTCCTCACTTCCACTGTATAATCATAAGGGATTTGATTTAGGTCATATCTGAATGGTCTAGTGGTTTTCCCTACTTTCTTCAATTTAAGTCTGAGTTTGGCAATACGGAGTTCATGATCTGAGCCACAGTCATCTCCTGGTCTTGTTTTTGCTAACTGTATAGAGCTTCTCCATCTTTGGCTGCAAAGAATATAATCAATCTGATTTTGGTGTGGACCATCTGGTGATGGTGACGCGAGAGACGCCGGCCCCGGCGGCGCAGACGCGAGAAACTCCGGCCCCTGCGGCGCAATGGACCAGGCAAAGAAGCTCCGCCGAGAGGAGCTACCCCACGCCTGAGGCCAGGGCCGGCGGCCGAGAGGAGCTACCCTACGTCCAATAGGCGGTGGCTGCACGGGCACAGGAGGGCCAAGAGGAGCCACTCCACGTTCAAGGTCAGGAGGGCCGGCCTTGAGGAGATACCCCTCGTCCAAGGTAAGGAACAGTGGCTGCACTTTGCTGGAGCAGCTGTGAAGAGATTTTCCACGACCAAGGTAAGAGAAACCCAAATAAGACGGTAGGTATCGCCAGCGGGCATCAGAGGGCTGCTGCTGCTAAGTCACTTCAGTCGTGTCCGACTCTGTGCGACCCCATAGACAGAAGCCCACCAGGCTCCCCCGTCCCTGGGACTCTCCAGGCAAGAACACCGGAGTGGGTTGCCATTTCCTTCTCCAATGTGTGAAAATGAAAAGTGAAAGTTAAGTCGCTCAGTCGTGTCTGACCCTTAGCGACCCCACGGACTGCAGCCTACCAGGTTCCTTCATCCATGGGATTTTCTAGGCAAGAGAACTGGAGTGGCTTGCCATTGCCTTCTCCGCATCAGAGGGCAGACACACTGAAATCATAATCACAAGAAACTAGTTGATATGTTACTTAATGTATTTTAAACAAAATACTATTGTTGCAGATCTTATTAGTTAAAGTTTACTTAAAGAAATGTTTATTAGAATAAACTAAATATATCCAATAACTTATTCTGGAAGAGAAAACCATAGTGAGTTAATAGTACAGAGCAGAGTGCCTGGGAACACACCTTACTGACATGTACCTACTGAATAATTTATTGATGCATACATGTATTAAACTTGATTATCAATTTAGAGATAAAATATATAATGCAACAAAATATTAAAGTGGATTGAAAACTGAGATGGAAAAAATTTTCTCGAATTGAAAAACAATTTAATAAAATCTATACATGAAAAATCATTCGGTAAAAATTTTCTCAGTGATTATTTTTATTTATATAGCATTTTAAAAAATTGAACAAAATTAGGAAATTGGAAGTACAATAAATATGCCAAGAAATTAAAGTAAGAGAAGTATAAAATGGAAAAAAATCTCACTCTCCACAAATGGATTGAAAGATACCTATCAGTGTGTGATCAGGGTATGATTTGTTAGAGTAAGCCATCTCATGACTACTAGAAACCTACTGATTCACCATTGAATCATCAGAGATCTTTCCAGAGAGAAGAGAGCAAAATATTAACAATAATGAAGATATTATATATATATAAAACATGGCATCATACTTAGATAAACTTTAGCTTTGAGATTCTTTATATCCCTGGTTATCTTGTTATCTGTTCTTACAATCTTATTCACGTTGCATGACTTGCTTTCACTAAAAAAAATCTGACAAGAAATTTTAATACTGGCACTCATCAGAGACATCTTAGTAAAACACTCCTACGGATTCCATTTTCAAATAATGCTCCCAAAAGATGAACAATGCATATCCAACAATTGACATAAATACCCACTCAAAAACTGAATAAAACAGCCTTCTTACTCTTTGTGGGGAACAAATCTTTTAGAATGGACATTGTGAGGTTCAATGTGTTTGGTCAGCAATAAGAGCAAATATAATCCAGACAGTTTGTTGAGGAAACTACTAGGTAGCCCTAAGGCAAGTGTAATAGATAAGGTGGCACCATGCCTCTTGGTTCCTCAGAATGCATCCCTTCTCTGTCACTTTGAATTTTCTGAGACATGCTCTATTTCTTTTAAGAAAATGACATGGATCTGTGGATACTGGCTACTTACCAAATTTATACTTGTCAGGATAGCTGAAATGTCGGCATCTGTGTAGTGGTAAAAAGTGGGCACCCAACAAGAGATAAAAGTTGTTAATTCCATGATCTCATCTACTTGCTGGGAAGTGATTATCATTTTACCTATAAAAGGAGTATTGTGACTGCAAGGGTACATGAGAGTATCTCAGGAACATAGCTGTACTGTGAGCAAATTAGTTATTAATGTTGATTAATTGGTTTATCCATTGGGCACTGTTGAAATCACTAGAAGAGAAAAAGGATTTGTGAATCCTGAGAAAAGGTTGTTTCAATGGGTGGTAAATGAAGGACACTGAGTCCTAAATTTGAGAGAATTGAGTCCATGATTATGCTGGAGGCATGGCTACCATAAAGTTCTTATTTCCACAAAGTGTGAATCCTTTCCATTTATGACATCTCTGAGGAAAACTAACTTGAAGAAAAATAGACCAGAAAGGGGTAGAAGAGCAGAAGGAAAGCTACATCATGTTTTATTCCATTGGTACTCACTTATTAAACATCTTATTGGCATCAAAGGTTCATCTAGATAATGAGTTATTTATATACATCAGTAACGAAAGAAATGTGTTTTCATGCAGACTTACTTTGCTAAGGACAGGATGTTTGAATTCAAGGAACACAATTTTAACAGTGCCTGAAACAACTCCAACACCTTGTCTGTGCTTAGGAAAACTTGGCTGTGACCACTGTTGTAATTCTGTTTTAAATGAACTACTTTTTATTTTTCTTATGTAGACTGTATCTTAAAAAGAATATTTGTATCTGTTTGCTAATTGGGAAAACTGGTTTGACTTGCAACAAGTGGAAATTTAACATGAAAAATGAAATAAAAATAATCAAGTCCCAGGGACCTCATGGGGGTATGCTCAAGGCTGTTCCCTCTGTTAAAAAGGGACATTAGTTTCAAGTCCTTGTTTGGATGCCCCCCTCAGAACAGTGAGGAATATTAGTAACAGTGGGGAAATGGAGATCTAGCACTATATTGTATCAAAACGTTCTTCAGATAGCAGCAAGGGAAAGAGCAGGGAAAAAGGATCAGTAGCTTTCTCAGCATCCAGCCATGCCACTTGATGTCGTATCTGTACACACTCTAAAATTATCTCCTCAGGCAGCACAAAAGTGTGGTCCAGGCCTTAAGAAATAAGCAACAATGGTGTAGCATTCCAGAGCCCATTTTAAATGGGATTGTATGGTTTGGAAAGATGCCCTTGGTGAACTGATAGCAAATGGCTTCCAAGAAGTACTGTCTGAATCACCCTATTCTCTGACACACCTATCATCCATGGCCCTGCAAACTTGGAACACAAGCAGGCTTGGCCAGTCAGTTCCTCTTCTGTGGAATCTGGAACAAGGACCTCAGACGTGGCCGGAGCTTGCTGGGCACTTCAGTGAGGATTCATGTTAAGGAGTTAGTTTTGTTTTTTTTTTTACCAAAAGATCCTTGGTGTGGACACACAGAAGTTGAAAGAGAGGATGAGGGTTCAGAACACGTGCAGAGAGCAGGGAAGAAGGCTGGTGTGTGCCAACTCTCAACCAGTTAGTCTTCTCAACCTACCCCAACAGGTCCATGAATGGAGCAGAAGCAAGCTGCTACCCAGTGAGACCAGGAGTACAAAGAACTCCATTATCACTTACTGGTACCAGGTCCTCTGAGCTGTCTCTGCTCTTCCAAGCTGAAGGTTACAAACACCTGAGAAAGTTAAACCTCCTACCTGGTTGTTAGATGATGTCAATGGCTATCTGTCACTCAGCCACTGAGGGTGGAGACACCCAGCTCAGAATCACTGATTCTCGAAGGTTGAGCTCTCTGCTATGCTGTGCTGTGGCCTTGGGATATAATCAGTTGCAACTGAGAGAAAAGCCTCCAGTGGGGGAAGCTACTGGTAGTAACAGACAAGGGTTTTCCAGTGAGAACTACAAGGGTGGATGGCACATGGGTAAATGGCTGTGTTGATGATTCCAATGAAGCTAAAAGCAACCGGGACTCCTTGGAATTCTGTGTCTGCCTCAGGCTGACGGCTTCATGAACCGAGGTAAACAGATTAAACATCTTAAGTTTTGGAGCTAGACTGAGGGGTATGAATCCATCTTGACTCAGGTACTTCTCCACTGTGAGATCTTGGGGAACCCACTTCATCATTTTGACCCTGGATTTTGCCAGTAGTAAAACAATACTTCCTACTTTCTCAGTTGTGAGAATTAGAGAATATGTTTGTATATAAAGCAAACCCTGGAATCTTGGCACTGTGTGACACTCACTTAAGTACTCAGTGTTTTGTTACTTTTATTGATTCTCACAGGGACCAAGGTAAGCACACTCATCACCTCCAGGTCAGTCAGCAAATAGGCTCAGGAAGCTCTAGTGAGTTGCCTAGAGAGTCCCAGGAGGGGAACCCATGCTGAGATACCAGCCCTCTGCAGCCTCTGCCTCCTTCAGGTGAGTGTGTCAGTGGCTTATCAGAAGCCCCATTTCTTTCTCAAATTCACTCGGTGACAGTGGGGCTCAGGGACTTTAGAGGAAATGAGGGGTGCCTGGCCAGGCTAGTGGGGAGGTCCAGTGAGGTTGTGGGTACAGTCACGGGGCAGCAGATGGGTGCTTCAGCTCAACCTCCCACAGTTCATGGGTAGAGCTACATCTTATACCTATTTTACAAGGGGAAACTGAGGCCCAGAGGTGGGGAATCATTTGCCTGTGAGTCATAATGATGTTTTGTGATCAGGATTCAAACCCAGGCTGCCTGAGCCAGAGCTCTGGGAGTCTGATTACTGCCCTATTTCCAGCCCAGCTGGGCTCTGAGATTCTTCATTCTGATGCCATCTTGTCACCCTTTCTCTAGAGTTCTGCTCCAATCCAAACCCCATGATGATAGATCAGGAAACCAGTCAAACACTATTAAGCAAGGCTTTGTGGTTTTATTAAATGCTTGAACTTTAGAAAGTGACGGAGAGTACATTAGTAACAGAGTAAAAGTGAATGATATATGTGTCCATTACAGGGCACATAGCATAAAAAAACTGAAAAAATTAGAACACGTTATTACATTATTAAAATACTCCATAAATTAAAAAGTCACAAAATGAGTGAAATTCCGGTATGACTTGGCTGTTTCACTGTTCTTTTGTGAAAGGAAGAAAATAGCCAAAACTCATAGACTAGGTGGAAAATATGAACATTCCACTAAAGATACAGAGATAGCAAATACACATCTAAAAAATGATCATGAATCCTTAGGGAAATGCAAATAAAACCACAGTCAGATAGTATGACAAACTTATCAAAAGGGTTAAAATTAAGAATAACTGATGAGAAGAAAAACAGAAATTTAAAAATAAAGATAAGTATACTCCTAATAAAAACACTAATATCCTGGAAAGTTATCCTCTACCCCATTTATGTAGAAAGATATATATATGTACAATATATTAAGGTGACAGCTTCCTTAAAAAAAAAAAAAAAAAGACTGACCAAATGAAGTATTCACTAGGATACAAGAGGAAATGGACCTCTCAAACACTGCTGGTAAGAATGAAAAAAACAAAAATTCCCAGGCAGTCCAGTGGTTAGGACTCCAGGTGTTCACTGCTCAGGGACCAGGTTGAATCCCTGATTGGGAAATTAAGATCCCACAAGCCATCCAGTATGACCAAAAAAGAAAAAAAGGTATAATTAGTTCAGATCATAATTTGATAATTTAACACCCACCTATCTTATGATTCACACTTTGCACTCTGAGTTATTGAAGTAAAGATAAATGAAACATATATCCACATAAAGAACTATACACAAATGTTTTACCAGCTTTCTTTTTCAATAGTCAAAAACTAGAACAACTCCAAATGTTCATAAACAAATGAATGGATAATAGTGGTATATTAAAAAACAAGAATATTTCTTAGAAAAAAAAAATGAGCTGCTCATACATTATTGATGACTCTTCAAGTATTTACGTAAATTAAATAAAAGCAGGAGAAAGAGTAAATACTCTGATTCCCATCATATGAATTCTAGAAAATGCAAAGTGATCTATTCTAATGGAAAATAAATCAATGGTTACATGGAGGGCTGTGAAGGGCAAGGACAGAAAGTATAAAAGGTCATGAGATAAATATATAGTAACATACAGTCATTACCATGACTATGATGATAGTTTTACTTCCATACATATGTCAGAACTCATCAAATAGCTTTTGAAATGGTTCACGATTAAAAAAACCAACAATAACAACAACAACAAAAAAAACCCTCTACGTCCAACTTTCTGGAAAGTAGGTTTGGCAATCCTATATTCATTCCACTTTCTCAGGCCCTTCGTGGATCAGTTTTACCTCAAAGACAGCAAATAGAATGAGCAATGAATGACCTTCCACCTGAGTCAACAGGAATGTGGCCTGTTTCACAAATACATTTGTGGATGAGATTCTCCTTTTTTCTATCTTTATTCGTTTTTACCTGCCTCACTCTTGGTAGGACCTGGGCGAGAAATTCCCCTCAGCACTGCTGACATCCCCTGTGAACAAGGGAAAATATTTATGCTGCTCCCAGAAGCAGTTATGTTGTCACAGCTGACCCCTCCTCAGTGTGATCTAAGTCTCCTGAAACTCATCATAGCATCCAGGCCTGAAATGAGGACAAGAAAGCCCTGCAGTCTTTCATAGGCCATGGGCAAAAATGCAAATTTGGCAAAAACTAGTAAGCTAATTTCTGCCTCAGTATTGTCTCCTCTGAAGCACAGAAAAGTTTGATACCCCCATGAAAGTTGCACACCTCTTCATGCTTGTACAACCCAATTCTGTTTATAAAACACATGACATGACAAATGGAACGTCCAAGATTAAGAAAGACTTAAACAGTAAAGTCTTTGTTATTGTACAAACCAAAGCAATGGTCAGGTAGATCTGCCAGCAATAGCTGGCAATTCTTAACTGGTGACTCAGAAGCTAGAAAATTCATCACTAGTATCTTCAGACCAACATGTCCCTGAAATTGGTGGTCCTTCTCGGCAAGCTGCCAGATGAAATCTTGATGTTTTCTGGGCCAATACTGCATCAGGCCCATGCACAAGCTGCTAAGAAAGGGAATGAAGACATCCAAGGGTTTAGGCTAATCCTAATTTCCTCCAACAAATGAGAGAACAGAGTAAGCTTCCCTGAGCATGCTGGGGTAGTGATTGACACATACTGTGGAGACCTGCCAGGTTAGAGGTGAAATGGATATGGTGACAGAAACTGGAAGTGATGTAAATCTATCAAGAGCAGATTAGTGTGCAACAGTTACATGTGCTTCCCACATAACTGAAATTATGATGAAGAATCTCTTTACTCTTTGTGTTTGGATTTATGAGGCAATTAGTGTCTCACAGTTTGGTCCAGTGTCATTACACTGAACAAGGAAACTATAAATTTCTTATACATCTAAGGCCTTTTTCCAGTGTGAATTCTCTGATGCTGAGAGAGGTTAGATTTTCGGCTGAAAGATTTCCCACATTTGAGGCAGTCATACGGCTTTTCTCCTGTGTGAACTCTCTGATGATAATGAAGGGTGGAACGAGAGGTGAAAGACTTCCCACACTCACTGCATTCATAAGGCCTTTCTCCTGTGTGAACTCTCCGGTGAATAATGAGGTGAATTCTTTGGGTAAAGGATTTCCCACAGTCACTACATTCATGAGGCCTTTCTCCTGTGTGAACTCTCCGATGTCGAACGAGTATTGAGCTATTGGTAAAAGATTTCCCACAGTCACTACACTTATAAGGCCGTTCTCCAGTGTGAACTCTCTGATGATAGCCAAGGGCAGAGACAGAAGTAAAAGACTTCTCACATTCACTGCACTCATAAGGCCTTTCTCCAGTGTGAACTCTCCGGTGTTTAGAGAGGTATGAATTCTGGCTAAAGGATCTCCCACAATCCGTACATTCGTAAGGCTTTTCTCCAGTGTGAACCCTCTGGTGTTGATTCAACTGGGAACTATCCCGAAAAGATTTCCCACATTCACTGCAGTCAAAAGGTCTTTCTCCTGTGTGAACTCTCTGATGACAACGGAGGGCAGAGTTAGAGGTAAAAGACTTCTCACATTCGCTGCACTCATAAGGCCTTTCTCCAATGTGAATTTTCTGATGATAACGAAGGGCAGAGCCAGAGGTAAAAGATTTTCCACATTCGCTGCACTCATAAGGCCTTTCTCCTGTGTGAACTCTCTGGTGTATGTTGAGATGATTTCTTTGGGTAAAGGATTTTCCACACTCACTGCACTCATAAGGCCTTTCTCCTGTGTGAACTCTACGGTGTCGAATGAGTATTGGTCCATTGGTAAAGGATTTCCCACAGTCAGTGCACTCATAAGGTTTTTCTCCTGTGTGAACTCTCTGATGATAACAGAGGGCAGAACCAGAGGTAAAAGATTTCCCACATTCATTACATTCAAAAGGCCTTTCTCCAGTGTGAACTCTCTGGTGTTGAGATAGGTAAGATTTATGGCTAAAGGATTTCCCACATTCACTGCACTCATAAGGCCTTTCTCCTGTGTGAATTCTTCGGTGTATAATGAGGTGATTTATTTGGGTAAAAGACTTCCCACAATCAGTACACTCATATGGCCTTTCTCCTGTGTGAATTCTCTGATGATAACGCAGGCCAGAGCTAGAGGTAAAAGACTTCCCACATTCCCCACATTTATGAGTCTTTTCTCCAGTGTGAACTCTCTGATGATAATGGAGGGCAGAGCTAGAAGTAAAAGATTTCCCACATTCACTGCACTCATAAGGCCTTTCTCCTGTATGAACCCTCCAGTGTTCAATTACATCAGATTTTCGTTTAAAGGACTTCCTACACTCAGTGCATTCATAACTGATTTCTCCAGTATGAACTGTCCGTTGTTGAATAAAGATGGAGCTATGGCCAGAAGACTGTGCACAATGATAGCACACATGGCAAGTTTCTCCAGTGTTACTCCTCTGAGGATAAATGAGGACAAATTCTTGGCTAAAGGATTTCCCACATTTGCTGCACTTGTACTGCCTTGCCCCAGTATGAATTCTTCGATGTTGAATGAGGGCTGAGCTTCCTCTGAAAGATTTTCCACAGTCACCACACTCATAAAGCCTGTCACCAGTGTGGGCTTTCTGGTGCACAATAAATGAGGATTTATACTTGAATTTTTTCCCACATTTATTGCACACATAACGTTGTCTTTCAGGGCAGGCACTCTGGTCCTGAACAAGTGTGTGTTTGGGGCTGAAGGTTTTCTTGCATTCTCCCTTGGTACAATGACTTTTTTTGCTTTGTAAAGTTTCCATGCAATGGGTGACTGTATTTGGCTTCTCCTCAGTGTGACTGGCCTGTTTCTTCAGATGTTCTGAGGTGGTTCGGAAGTCATCCCCAACTTCCTTGCTGGTTAAAGGCTCCCCTGACACATGGAAATTGGAGCTTTTCACAAATGAAGGCCTGTCCACACTGATTATGGGTGGTTTTTCTTGCTTGTGCTGCCCCTGGTGCTCCTGAGGGTCTGTACTGAAAGAAACTCCTTTTGTGCATGCCCTACACTTCAGTAATTTCTTGCTGTGTTGTGTTCCCTGCTGCTCAGCCAAATGGAAAATGCCTCTCAAGACTGGACCACACACTTCACAGGGGTGAGTCTTCTGAGAAGATGAAGGTTCCTTGGAAGTCCTGGCCTGTGACACTGCCACAGAAACACTCTGCTCAAAGGAAGTCTCAACTTTCTCCTCTCCACTCCAGAAGCCTGAATGGAAAGAAATACTAATGAGGTACACATTCACTTTATTGGAAGGGGCAACTCTCTGCACAAACGTGCAAATGAAACAAAAATAGATCTTGCATGTGGCAATGAAGACCCCATGAGCCACAATTAAGACCCAGTATGGGGCTTCCCTGGTGGCTCACTGGTAAAGAATCCACCTGCCAATACAGGAGACACAGGTTTGATCCCTGGTCTGGGAAGACCCCACATGGTGCAGAGGAACTAAGCACATGTGTACCGCAGCTACTAAGCCGGTGCTCTAGAGTCCAGAAGCTGCAACTGGTGAGCCCATGTGCCACAACCACTGAAACCCAGGCACCTAGAGCTCATACTCTACAATGAGAAGCGTTTGCACTGCAATGAGAGCAGCCCCCACTCACCACAACTAGAGAAAAAGCCCATGCAGCAAGAAAGACCCACCATACCAAAAATAAATAGAAAAACAAATATTTTTCAAAAGCAGGGGTTAAAAAAAAAAACAAGCAGCATAATTATACTATGTCAGATGAGATGCTCTTTAAGTAAATAATTGTCACAAGAGACAAAGGAGATCATAACATAATGATAAAGCAATCATCTCATCAAGAGGATAAAAATTACAAATACATATGTACCCAATATTGGAGCAACTAAATATATAAAGCCAATATTAACAAATCTGAAGGTAGAAATAAATAGTTGCAACAATATTAAGGGTTCAATATCCCACTCTGGATAAGAAAACATTGGATTTGAACTGCACCTAAGACCAAACAGACCTAATAGACATGTACAAAAGATGCTATCCAATTATAGCAGAATACACATCCTTCTCAAGTTTATGTATCATTCTCTAGGAGACATCACATGTTGGGTCAAAAAACAAATACTAAAAAATTTACAAAGATGAAAATCATATCTTTTCAAACTACAATGGTAGGAAACTGGAAATCGTTAACAGGAAGAAACCTGGAAAATTCACAAATATTGGAATTTAAATGACATGCTCCTGAATGACCTACGGGTTAAATAAGAAGTTTAAAAAAAAAAAACATATTTAGACAAATGAAAACATACCAAAATTTGTGGGATGCAACAAAAGCAATTGTAAGAGGATAGTTTAGAGCAATACATGCCTACAGTAAGAATAAAAGAACAATCTCAAATAAACAACATATGCTTATACCTCAAGATATGAGAAAAAGAACTAAGATTAAAATTATCAGAAATAAGCAAATAACAAAGATCAGAGCAGAAAATGAAATAGAAACTAGAAAAATGATAGAAAACATCAATGAAACTAAGAGGGCTTTTTTTTGGCCACACCATGCGGCTTGAAGAATCTTAGTTCCCTCACCAAGGATCAAACCCAGGCCTCCTGGAATGAAAGTACAGAGTCCTAACCACTGGACCACCAGGGAATTCCCAAGAGTCAGTTTCTTAGAAGACATAAGGTCTTCAGTTAGATTGACAGGCCTTTAGTTTATGAAAAGAAGAGTGAAGACTCAAAGTCAGAAATAAAAGAGGAGACATCATAACTGATACTGCAAGGAATACAATCAATCAGAAGAAATTACAATGAACAATCTTTCACTAACAAATTAGATAACCTAAAGAAATGAATAACATTCCTATAAACATAAAACCAACCAAAACTAAATTATGATGAAATAGAAAATTTGAACAGATCTGTAACTGGTACGGAGACGTAATCACTAATATCTCCCAACAAAGAACAGTTCAGGACTAGACAGAATCACTGGGAAATCTACTTAATATTTAAAGACTTAACATTAATCCTTCTCAAAGTCTTCCAAAAACTTGAGGCAGGAACACTTCAAAGTTCATTTTATGAGAACAGCATTATTCTGATATCAAAGCTATTTAAGCATAACACAAGAGAAGAAAATTATAGGACAATACCCCTGATAAACATAGATACAAAACTATTCAACAAAATTCCTGCAAATCAAATCCAACAGCACATTAAAAGGATCATACATCACAATCAAGGAGGATTTATCCCGGGGATGCTAAGATGGTTAAACATCATGTGCAACATCAAAAAATGTGACAAACACATTATCAGAATGGAAGATAAAAACCATAATCATATCTATACATGCTGGAAAAGCATTTGATAAAGTTCAATATCTTTTCAAGATAAAAACTCTCAACAAGTTAGATATAGAAGGAATGTACCTCAACACATCTGATACGCCTACAGCTAACATCACATTCAGGGCTTCCCAGGTGGCCAAGCGGTAAAGAATCTGCCTGCCAAGCAGGAAACAGTTTTGATACCTGAGTCAGGAAGATTCCCTGGAGAAGGAAATGGCAATCTACTCCAGTATTCTTGCCTGGGAAATCTCATGGACAGAGGAGCCTGGCGGGCTGCAGCCCATGGAGTCACAAAAGAGTCAGACACAAATCAATGACTAAACAATACAACATTATATTCAACACACAAAAGCTAAAAAGGTTTTCCTCTAACATCAGGAACAAGACGAGGATGCCCATCACTTCTGTTTTTATTCAACACAGTACAGGAAGCCCTAGCTAGAGTAAGCAGGAAAGAAAAAGAAAGAAAAGGCATTCAAACGAGAATTGTTGTCATTGTTCAGCTGCTAAGTCACGTCCGACTCTGTGCCACCCCTGGGACTTCAACTAACCAGGCTTCCCCATCCTTCACTATCTCCCCAAATTTGCTCAAACTCATGTCCAAAAGGTTGCTGATGACACCCAACCAGCTCATCTTCTGTTGCCCCGTTCTCCTCTTGCGCTCAATCTTCCCCAGCATCAGGGTCTTTTTCAATGAGTTGGTTCTTTGCACCAGGTAGCCTAAGTACCAGAGCTTCAGCTTCAGCATCAGTCCTTTCACTGACATTCAGGGTTGATTTCATTTAGGACTAACTAGTTTGATTTCCTTACAGTCCAACTGACTCTCAAGAGTCTTCTCCAGCACCACAATTTGAAAGCATCAATTCTTCAGTGCTCAGCCTTCTTTATGGTCCAACTCTCACATCTATACATGACTACTGGAAAAACCATAGCTTTGACTGTACAGACATTTGTTGGCAAAGTGATGTCTCTACTTTTTAATATGCTGTCTAGGTTTGTCATAAAGCTCTTCTTCCAAGAAGCAAGTGTCTTTTAATTTCATGACTGCAGTCACCATTTGCAGTGATTTTGGAGCCCAAGAAAACAAAGTCTGTCACTGTTTCCATTGTTTTCCTGTCTACTTGCCATGAAGTGATAGGACCAGATGCCACGATCTTAGTTTTCTGATTGTTGAGTTTTAAGCCAGCTTTTTCATTGTCCTCTTTCACCTTCATCAAGAGGTTCCTCTTCACTTTCTGCCCTTAGGGTGGTATTATCTGCATATCTGATGTTGCTGATATTTCTGCTGGCAATCCTGATTCCAGCTAGTCATTCATCCAGCCTGGAATTTCGCATTAGGTACTCTGCATATATGTTAAATAAACAGAGTGACAGTATACAGCTTCATCATACTCCTTTCCCAATTTTGAACCAGTCTATTGTTGTATATCCGGTTCTAACTGTTGCTTTTTGACCTGAATACAGGTTTCTCAGGAGACAGGTCTCTGGTACTCTCATCTCTTTAAGAATTTCCCAGACTTTGTTAAGATTCACATTGTCAAAGGCTTTAGCATAGTCAATGAATCAGAAGTAGATGTTTTTCTGGAATTCCCTTGCTTTCTCTATGATCCAATAAATGTTGGCAAGTTGACCTCTGGTTCCTCTGCCTTTTGTAAATCCAACTTGTACATCTGTAAGTTCTCAGTTCACATACTGTTGAAGCCTAGCTTGAAGGATTTTGACCATTACCTTGCTAGGGTGTGAAATAAGCACAGTTGGTACAGTAGTTTGAACATTCTCTGGCATTGTCCTTCTTTAGGATAGGAATAAAAACTGATTTTTGCCAGTCCTGGGGCCATTGCTGAGCTTTCCAAATTTGCTGGCATATGGAGTCCAGCACTTTAACAGCAAGTATAGAAAAAGCAAAACTGTTTGTAGGTAGCATAATCTTATATGTAGAAACCCCCAAATTCTACCCTACTAAATGAATTCAGTAAAGTTGCAGGACAAAAATACCTCAATATACAAATTGGTTACAGTTGCATTTATATACACTAATGTAAAAACTGTCTGAAAAGAGAATTAAGAAAACAACATTATTTTAAACGGAATCGAAAACAAAATATTCAGGAATAAATTTAACCTAGGAGTTGAGAAATTTATATTCTGAAAATTATATGACAATGATGAAAGAAAGTGGAGAAGACATAAATAAATGAAAAGATATCCAGTGCTCTAGGATTTCAAGAATTAATATTGTTAATTTTACAAAGAACAATTTACAGATAGAAAACAATCCATATCAAAGTTCCAAAGGCATTTTCTGCAGAAACAAACATTCCTAAAATTCATAGGGAACCACAAAAAATTCCAAATAGCAAAAGCAATCTTGACAAAGGACAAAGCAAGAGGCATCATACTTCCTGATTTCAAAATAGTGGTACTGGTGTAAAAAAAGACACATAGATCAATGGAACAGAATAGTGAGCCCCAACTCTAATGGCAGAAAGTGAAGAGGAACTAAAGAGCCTCTTGATGAGGGTCAAGGAGGAAAGTGAAAAGTTAGCTTAAAACTCAACATTCAAAAAACTAAGATCATGGCATTTGGTCCCATCACTTCATGGCAAATCAAAGGGGAAAAAGTGGAAATGGTGACAGATTTTATTTTCTTGGGCTCCAAAATCACTGCAGATTGTGACTGCAGCCATAAAATTAAAAGACACTTATTCCCTAAATGGAAAGTTATAACAAACCTAGATAGCATATTAATTAAAAAACAGAGACATCACTTTGCCAACAAAGGTCTGTATCATCGAAGCTACATTTTTTTGCAGCAGTCATGTACAGATATGAGAGTTGAACCATAAAGGCTGCATGCCAAAGAATTGATGCTTTGGAACTGTGATGCTGCAGAAGACTCTTGAGAGTCAGATGGCTGCAAGGAGAGGAAACTGGTCAATCCTAAAGGAAATCAACCCTGTATATTCATTGGGAGGACCAATGTCAAAGCTCCAATACTCTGGTCACCTGATTCAAAGAGCTGACTCATTGGAAAAGACGCTGATGTTGGGAAAGACGAAGGCAGGAGGAGAAGGAGGCAACAGAGCAGGAGATGGTTGGGTGGTATCACCAACTCAATGGACATGAGTTTGAGCAAACTCCCGGAGACAGTGGAGGACAGAGGAGCCTGGTGTGCTACAGTCCACTGGGTCACAAAGAGTCAGACACAACTTAGTGACTGAACAACAATAATACAAGATCAAGCCAGGCATAACATTCCCTGAGCCAAAGCCTAAGGGAGTCAAGCCCTAACCCTCTCCAATTCTGTGATGATTGAGAGAAGTGAGAAGCTGCAAAAAAAAAAAAGTTTGATGATAGCACAGGTTAGTTCATGAGGTTCAAAGAAAGAAACTGTCTCCATAACACAGAAGTGCAAGGTGAAGCAGCAAATGCTGATGTAGAAGCTGTACCAAAGTTATCCAAAAGATCTAGCTAAGCTAATTAATAAGCACTGCTACACTAAACAACAGATTTTTCAGTTCAGTTCAGTCGCTCAGTCGTGTCCGACTCTCCGCGACCCCATGAATCACAGCACGCCAGGCCTCCCTGTCCATCACCAACTCTCGGAGTTCACTCAAACTCATGTCCACAGAGTCGGTGATGCCATCCAGCTATCTCATTCTCGGTCGTCCCCTTCTCCTCCCGCCCCCAACCTTTTCCAGCATCAGAGTCTTTTCCAGTGAGTCAACTTGTCGCATGAGGTGGCCAAAGTATTGCAGTTTCAGCTTCAGCATCAGTCCCTCCAATGAACACCCAGGATTGATCTCCTTTAGAATGGACTGGTTGGATCTCCTTGCAGTATAAGGGACTCTCAAGAGTCTTCTCCAACACCACAGTTCAAAAGCATCAATTCTTCGGCGATCCGCTTTCTTCACAGTTCAACTCTCACATCCATACATGACCATGGGAAAAACCATTGCCTTGACTAGACGGACCTTGGTTGGCAAAGTAATGTCTCTGCTTTTTAATATACTATCAAGGTTGGTCATAACTTTCCTTCCAAGGAGCAAGCGTCTTTTAATTTCATGGCTGCAATCAGCATCTGCAGTGATTTTGGAGCCCAAAAAAATAAAGTCTGACACTGTTTCCACTGTTTTTCCATCTATTTTCCATGAAGTGATGGGACCAGATGCCATGATCTTTGTTTTCTGAATGTTGAGCTTCAAGCCAAACTTTTCACTCTCCTCTTTTACTTTCATCAAGAGGCTTTTGAGTTCCTCTTCACTTTCTTCCATAAGGGTAGTGTCATCTGCATATCTGAGGTTATTGATATTTCTCCCAGCAATCTTGATTTCAGCTTGTGCTTCTTCCAGCCCAGCGTTCCTCATGATGTACTCTGCATATAAGTTAAATAAGCAAGGTGACAATATACAGCCTTGACGTACACCTTTTCCTATTTGGAACCAATCTGTTGTTCCATGTACAGTTCTAACTGTTGCTTCCTGACCTGCATACAGGTTTCTCAAGAGGCAGGTCAGGTGGTCTGGGATTCCCATCTCTTTCAGAATGCTCCACAGTTTATTGTGATCATGTAGATGAAATAGTCTTATGTTGGAAGAAGATGTCATCTAGGACTTTCACAGTGAGAGAGAAGTCAATGCCTGGCTTCAAAGGACAGGTTAAACTCTCTTGTTAGGGGCTAATGCAGCTAGTGACTAGATGTTGAAGCCAATGCTCTTTTATCATTCTGAAAATCTTGGGCCCTTAAGCATTATGCTAGATTTACTCTTCATATACTCTAAAACAGGACAACAAAGCCTAGATGACAGCGCATATATTTATAACATGGTTTACTCAATAATTTAAGACTACTGTTGAGACCTACTGCTCTGAAAAAAAGATCGTTTTCAAAATATTACTGTACACTGTAAATGTACCCAGTCGCCCAAGAGCTTTGATGGAGATGTACATTAATGTTGTTTTCATGCCTAGTATGAGAACATCCATTCTGTAGCCCATGGATCAAGTAGACCAGACTGCCAACCTTAAGAAATACATTTCATAAGGCTATCAGTTCAGTTCAGTTCAGTCGCTCAGTCGTGTCCGACTCTCCACGACACCATATAATAATTCCTCTAATTGTTGTTGTTGTTTAGTCACTAAGTCACATCTGACTCTATTGTGACCCCCGTGGACTGTAGCCTACCAGGCTCCTCTTTCCCAGGCAGGCAAGAATACTAGGGTGGGTTGCCATTTCCTTTTCCAGGGGATCTTCCCAATCCAGGGATCAAACCCATGTCTCCTACGTTGGCACCTGGATTCTTTACCAATGAGCACTTAAGAAGGCCTGATTCCTCTAATATATCCAGGTCAAGTAAATTGAAAACCTTCTGGTAAGGATTCATCATTCTAGATGCCATTAAGAATATTTATGAATCATGGGAAAAGATCAAAATATCAACATTAACAAGATTTGGAGAAAAGTTGACCGAAGACCACTCTCATGGGTGACTTTGAGGGGTTCAAGACTTCAGTGAAGGAAGTAACTGTAGATGTGGTAGAAAATGCAAGAGAACTAGAATTAGAATGGAGCTAGAAGAGAACTGAATTGCTAAAATCTCAGAATAAAACTTTAACAGATGAGAAAAGAAAGTGGCTTCATGAGATGGAGAATACTGGTGAAAATGCTGTGAAGAATGTTGAAATGATAATAAAGGATTTAGAATACTACATAAACTTAGTTGATAAAGCAGCAATAGGGTTTGAAAAGATTGATTCAAACCTTGAAACAATTTCTGTGTGTAAAATGCTATCAAACAGCATTCTATACTACAGAGAAATCACTCATGAAAGGAAGAGTCCATCCATGCAAGAAATTTCATTGTCTTATTTGAAAAAATTGCCATAGCCACCCCAGCCTTCAGCAACCTGATTAATCAGCACCTTGATCAGTCAAAATTAAGGGAAGACCCTCCATGAGCAAAAAGATACAGCTCAGATGACAGCTAACATTTTTCTAGCAATGAAGACTTCTTTTTTTAACTAAAGTATACTTGTTGTCATTTTATATATAACACTATTGAACACTTAGGCTACTGCACAGCATGAACATAACACTTACATTCACTGGGAAACAAAACTTTGTCACTTGCTTTAGGGTCATACTCACTTTTTATTGTGGTGGTCTGGAACCAAACCTGCAATATCTGTCAGATATGCCTTGCCTGTATCTGTATATGAATAAATGGATAGTCTGGTATTTATACACAATGGAGTATCACTCAGTCATAAAAAAGGAAAGCATGCATTGATGATCCTGGAGGGCTTAACACAAATAAGCCAGAGAAAAACGAATACTGTATGACTAAATGAATGAAAGTCACTCAGTCATGTCTGATTCTTTGTGACCCCATGGACCACAGCCCACCAGACTCCTCTGCCCATGGAATTCTCCAGGTAAGAATACTGGAGTGGGTAGCCACTTCCTTCTCCAGGGGATCTTTCCAACCCAGGCATCGATCCCAGGTCTCCTGCATTGCAGACAGATTCTTTACCATCTGAGCCACCAGGGAAGCCCAAATACTGTATAGTATCACTTATACATGGAATCTTGAAAAAGAGAGTTGAAGCCACAGAAACAAAGAATGGGGGCTCAGGTCTACAGAAAACGGTGGTTGGTTATAAGGTGAATAAGCTCTGGGGATCTAATACAGCATGGAGACTATAGTTAATAATGCTGTACTGTACACTTCAAATGTGCTAAGAGAGTAGATCTTAAGTGTTCTCACGCATATGGAAAAGGTAAATATATCAGGAAATGGATGTTAATTTTATTATAGTCCTCATTTCATAATATGTATGTATATATATAAAATCATAACATTGTATACATTCTTTTTTTAATTTTTTGGCTGTCTCCAAAGGTCACACCACCTGTCATGAATGAAACAGATGAAACCATAAGCATTCTCTGAGAACCCACAATTCATTTCACATCTTCACATCTATTCCAGTCATCCTCCCCCGGAGTTCACCACCTCAAGGTTTGTGGGATCTCAGTTCTCCAACCAGGAATTGAACCCAGGCCACAGCAATGAAAGAACTAATCCTAATAACAGGACCATCAGGGAACTCCCTGTACACTTTAACTGTATACAGTATTGTTAATTATAACTCAATAAGAGAAAAGGAAAACAAGAGATCTAAACACTACAGACAGAACCATAAAGGATATCCTTGAAAAACAGCCCATGATCCTGGTTATGACCATGACAATGCCTTCAACTCTTGGCATACAAAGACATGAGGAAATGTGAGATAATTAAAGGGAACAAAACCAGGGACACAAAAGCGCATGGATCTGGATACACCACCTGGTCAGGGAAAAGGGAAGGAAGATGCAATCCATTAGTCTCACTGCAAGATTGTTGACTTCAAATATATCCGTATGAGGGTTGAGTGCAGAAATCCCTATGCTTATTCAATTATTAGTATTGAAACTATATCAGTACCTCATTTAATCCTTACAATGACCCTGTAAAGGAAAACAGTAATATTATTTCCTTCTTTTTGGAAATAATAATAATAATTGGGGCTACAAGGTGAGACAAAGGCAGTGCAAACAACCCAGCCCTACCTATCAAAACAACTAACCACAAAGTCGAGGAAACAAACAGTGCCCAAGGTGCATGTGTTTGAACAGAGCACCCCTTGAGGAAAGGAGAGTGAGGCAAGATACAGAGCCTAGCCCAGGTCAGTCTGGGGAGGGTGACAGTCTTACCCAGTGAGGATATAAGTGCATAGTTCTCCAGCATCACATCATGGTAGAGGCGTCTCTGAGCCGCATCAAGGAGCTTCCATTCCTTCCAACTAAAGGACAGGGCAACGTCCTCAAAGGTCACACCACCCTGTCATGAATGAGACAGCTGAAACCATAAACATTCTCTCTCTGAAAACCCACATTCATCTCACACATCTATTCCAGTCATCTTCCCCCAGAGTTCGTCAACTCAGGCTCTGTTGCCAGTGACGCCTCATCTCTCTTCACTGTCCCGTTAATCACTGTTGAGCCCTCAGCCACAAGAGGCGGTGCCCAGGAGGGATAAACACCTAAACTCTGGGCCTGGCTTACAGGGTCCCATACCTCCCACCAGTAATTCCCCTGAGGACTCCCACGTTGTGCCTCTAAGACACAGCCAAACATCGTTACCTTTAAGTCCCCAGCACTACGGCCTGTGGGCCCTCAACTCTTTCTTCCCTCTTGATGTGCACATCAGCTGACCAAACGTCCTTCACATCTTCAGACCCCACAGTTGCACTCCCACAGCTCTCCCACCACCCTGCCCCACATCACAGGCATCTCTGTGGACTCACCTATGTACCTGGAACATGACATCCAGAAAGTGCTTAACAAAATCAAACATGATCTAGTATTATCCCAGATCTCTGAGGGATTCCCTACCCAGGGAAGTCCGAATGCTGTTTTGAAGCACTGCCTACTTTCCCTCTGAACTTTGTTTCAGTATTAGCTACCCAGAACCAGTGAGGGGCTGGGACATCCTTTCCTGCTTTAGGTAGCTTCCTTATGGGCCTTTTCAACCTTCAGGACCTGGGGAGAAAGGAAGGCAACCATGGCTGGGCTTACTGTGTATCTCCTCGCCTGTATCCCCACCTGGCACTGGAACCTAGTGACGTCAACCTGACTAATCTCTGCGCTTCAGTCCTCAGTGCTGCCTCTTATCAGATTCTGAGACTTAGACGAAGACTCAACTTCCTGTGCCTTTCTCTGTCACCCGATTCCAGTACGTTCCTTCTCGGAGCAGGTTTTTGAAAATTTTTAAAGCCCTGACAGTGTTCCATGTCCATTCAGAACTCTCCACGGTTCCCAAGTCCCTCAGGATAAAGGAATAACCTCTCTCTGCCAGGCCAGGCCTGATTTCACCTCACACTCTTGTTTACTGCACATATAAGATGGACCCAGGTTTCCCCATCCTCCTGCCTCAGTCCGACCTCCAAGCCTCTGCGCCTGGGGGTCCCTCCGCCTGTCACCCTCTCCCACGAGCATTCACACTGTCAGACACAGGGCCCCACCCACGACCGCCCCACCGTCCTAGATCCCGCGGCTGCGGGCACTTAAGCAGGACCCTCGCGCTCGGAGCTTTAGTGTCTGGTGGGGTGAGGGCGGTGCAGGCCCGGAGATCGAGCGTTTACCTGAGGCGGGTCCCTCAGCGCCGCCGCCGCCGCCGCCATCGGACACTGGCCGGAGCGGGTCCGGAAGCGGTCTGAGAACTCGGGCACTGCAGAGCCTCTCCTGGGCCTAGCGCGGGTCACCCCCGGCGGTGTCGCCGAGTCTCAGATCTGCCTCTGTGCAGCGGGTAGAGGCTCTCCTCTCGGACCCTCTTGGTGCAGCCACCTAGATCCCGACACAACGGTCTGCAGCCGGAAAGGACCCAACGGGCGCGAAAAAATCACTTCCACAACTACGCCGCCGGAAGTCCCTCCCCGAAGCGATACGCCGGCGCAGGAATCCCTCGCCCTGATTGGTCGTTGCCTCTTATTGAAGCTTCTCGGCCTGCTCTTTTCTGGGTGTCTGCTCTCTAGGGGCGCATTGAACGAAGTTATTGTTCACCTGAAGCATTGGCTTTGCAACCCCCTGAGAGACCGTGGCATCCACTCCCAGGTGACACAGTGGTAAACAATCGGCCAACCAGTGCAGGCTTCGATCCCTGAGTCGGGAAGATCCCCTTGAGACGGAAATGGCAACCCACTCCAGTTATTCTTGCCTGGGAAATCCCATGTACAGAGGGGCCTGGCGCGGACTACAGTCCAAGGAGTCGCGAAGAGTCGGAGGCAACTGAGCACGCACGTAAGCTAAAAGGACTAAGGAGGAACGCTGGACGGTGGTTCTTATACCTCAAAAGAGGGAGAGGCTTTGCTTGTTGGCGAAAAAGACAGGATTTCAAACTTCATGAAACTCAGCCAGCTCCTATGTGTGTGCTCATTCGCTTCAGTCGTGTCCGACTCTGCGACCCCATGGACTGTAACCCGCCAGGCTTCTCTGTCCATTGCATTCTCCAGGCAAGAATACTGGACTGGGTAGCCATGCCCTTCTCCAGGGGATCTTCCTGATCCAGGGATTGAACCCTTGTCTCGGGGTTCAAACCACCTGCATTGGCAGGTGGATTCTTTACCACTTTGAGCGCCACCACCTGGGAAGCACCAATATACAATATGATTTATCCTAGATAATCCAATCACTTAGTGAGTCCCTAGTTGGCTCCAGTTTCTCTGACACGGGACAGGGAAGCCTGGCATGCTGCGGCCCATAGAGCTGCAAAGAGTTGGACACGACTGACTGAACCAACCACCACTGGATGCATGAGTGGCGGATGGTGGGGTGCTACTGGGTAAGTTGGAAAGCCTGTGGATTCCCATGAACTGTGCTGCCTCCCTCAGAAGCCTCCAGGGGCAGATCCGCCAGGAACTCTGGGCAGGGTGCAGAGGGTCCTTTGTGCCTCTCCACAATGGGCAGACATATGCCAGGTGTCTCCTACGGTCCCTGTACCATCCCAGCCTCCCAAACTGACATTCTGGGTCTGGCACTTTCTGCTGTACTCCTCCTCTTGTCTGAGATACAACCTTAGGTATCCCTGCAGACTTGACACATGTCCCTCTTAAGGTATAGAGCAAACAGTGCAAGCCCCAGGCCCCTGCCCTGTACACTCCCACCCCAGTTCTTATGAGACACTGCCCCAACCAGGAGTGAGTAGTGGCCCTGAAGTCCAAGTGTCTGGAAAAGCAGCCAAACATGGTGAGATCCACAGACGGTAAAAGCAGTTGCAAATAGCCAACAGTTACAGAAAGGGAGAGATAAATAGTTTTGGAGAGTTTGGTGTAAGAAGCCCTTGCAAAGTAACCAGAGTCAGACGGGGCAACTCAGAATAGCAATGACCACTCAGATACTCTGATGCTAAAAAGGTGAAGCCAATAAGGGTTTCCAGGGATGCCCCAGTGTGTTCAGGGACACGCCTCTCCTCTGGTCAGTCAGTAAGTTATGTCTTTGAGGCCTCTGAGCCTCCAGTCAGGTAGGTCACGGTGCCCTGAACTGTTGCCTGCCTGGCCTTGTAAAGTCTCCTCCTGCACATGTGTAGTTTTCCACCAGAAGCCTGGGGGAACTTGGGTAGAATTTTTCAGCTCCACAAGGACTTCCCTGGCAGTCCCGTAGCTTCACACTTCCAGGACAGTTAGGCCCTACTCTATAGCACAAGGAACTCTGCTCAATGTCATGAGGTAGCCTGGATGAGAGGGGAGTTTGAGGGAGCATGGATACATGCATATCGTATGGCTGAGTCCCTTCACTGTTCACATGAAACTATCACAACATTGTTACTCAGCTATAGTCTACTACAAAACAGAAAGTTCAAAAAATTAAAAGACTCTTTGCTTCCTTGCAGAGGGTGTGGGTTCCATCCCTGGTCCGGAAACTAAGATCCCACAGGCCACATGGCACAGCCAAACACAAACACACATACACACAAAGAAATTTTCAGCTCCTTTTCTGACCACATTTCAAATTAGTGGTGATTGGGAAACACTATAAAGTAAGACTACATTTATTGTATTATTGAATACCTGGGTTTAAGTAATGGAAGTCATTATAATGCAAACTGATCTTAAATATGTGTGGGATGTGGTCATGACATTGTGCATAACTCAGAAAATTTGAGGAAAAGTGAGGAAATATCCTACCTGTATTAAAAGCAATGATTCCATATGGCAAATGTTACTCATTTAAGAAAGAGTAAAATTCCACGTCTTTGCTGTTTCAGTGTCTTATTTGTAAATGAATCGGGAAACTGTCATAATGCATATTAAAAAATAGCAAATAAGAAGTGAAACAGTACAGAAACAGATATACAGGTGGCAAAGACTTGCAAAGTGCTCAAAACCACAAATCATTTAAAAAAAGCAATTAAAATCACACTGAGATAGCACTCTGTACGTGTGCATGCTCAGTCACTCAGTCATGTCCAACTCTGTGACCACTGGACTGCAGCCCACCAATCTCCATTGTCCCTGGGATTCTCTAGGCAAGAATACTGGCATGGGTTGTCATTTCCTCCTCCAGGGGATCCTCCCAACCCAGGGATCAAACTCGTGTCTCCTGAATTACAGGTGGATTCTTTACCACTGGGCCAATGGGGGAGCCTTGGGATAGCACTATTCAGTTTTTCACAACGGCTGCTATAAATCATATCAAGCATTAGCAGGGATGTAGAAGAAGCGGAACTCTCTAACATACTGCTAGTTAACATGCCAAAAAAAGTACAATCATTTTAGATCTATCCTGTGACTCAAACATCCCAGTTTAAATTACTGACACAAGATCAAAGAAACACACATCCATGTAAACTAACACAAATGCTTGTAACAGGTTTACTTCCAATAGTCACAACCTAGAAATAACCTAAAGAACCATAAAAAGATGGATAAGTAAATCAACAGTGGCATATCCAAAGAAAAGAATATTACTCAAAAAAAAAAAGAGATACCCATATCTCAGAGTAATTACAAAACAAAGAAAACCAGGGGAAAAAAAGAACAGCTTATTCCCATCATATAAGAAAACGCAAAGGTTATCTATTATAAGAGAAAGTAAATAAATGGTTACCTGGAGAGGTGGGAAAGCAAGAAGAGATTATAAAAAGACATGAGGTAAATACACCATGACAGATCTGGTCATTATCAAGAGTAGGATGATGTTTTCGGAGGTCTGTACATATGTCAAAATTTGTAAAACTGTATATTTTACTTATAAGCTATTAACTACATGTAAATTCTATCTTTATAAAGCTTTAAAAACTGGCTCAAGAAAAACAAACAAACAAACAAAACCCATGTCCCACTCTTAATGGAAAATAGATTAAGAAACCCTGTATTGACTCCAGCATCTCTCTCCTTATACCCTTTGGAAGGTCAGTCTTGTCTCAGTAGCAGCAAATACAGGGAGCAATGAACATTTTTATCCATCAGGAGGAGTGCCACACAGGCCAAGAGCCACATCCTCGGAATATGAAACCACTTCCCTTTTTTCCTCCCTGCATGGTAAGGGCCTTGAGGTGAACATCACTGAGAAGCTACAGTGATCCTCAAAGCTTGACTAATTTCCCTGACAACATCCTCAACTACACAAGACAAGCATGCCCACAAGTCCTGAGATTTGCAGGATCTGTGATCCTGCAGAGTCATAGAAACATTACTGGCTAAACTTTGTTTTATTCTGGCCACACTTTGAGGTTTATGGGATTTTAGTTCCCCAACCAGGGGTTGAACCAGGGCCCTTGGCAGTGAAATTGTGTAAGTCCTAACTACTGGACCACAAGGGAATTCCCTCTAGCTACATTTTTAGAAGAGGTACATTTCATCTAATTGGTTGTGGTCTTCTACACTATATACTAGAGTTTCCATACTTATTACGGTTCCCCTTACAACTGTTCTGTATCTATCACGGTTCTCTTACAACCAATGACAACCAGTGGATTGTGGCCATCAAGGAATGTGGATCTTTGTAGCCCTGGGAAAGACATTCCATCAACAGTGGTGGAAATCTCTGTGATCTTTACTCCAAGTAACAAAAAATGATGTGGTTCTCAGAACCACTCCCCTTCCTTAAGAGTCATCTGAGACTCATAAAAAATATAGCATACAGGCTTCAAATGGAGAAAATCCTGCAGTCTTTCCTAGGAGGCGCTGGACAGTAATGCAAATTTGGTCAAAATCAAGTTATTTTCTGCCATGATGCTACCCCTCCTCAGGTACAATATGTAAGACCTATAAAAATTTCTCCCCTCCTTCCTGCCTATAGATTAGAAATCTGTACTAGTTTCTAAACTACCCTACACAGGAACAGAACTGTCAAGATTAATGAAGACTTCAAGGGTAAGGCCTTTGTTACTGTTCAAAGCAATGTGTAGCTGAGCTCTGGAGTCCATGACTTGCAAGCTGGACACACTCATCACAAGTATCACATGACACCAACATGTCCCTTAAAACTGTCGTCTTTGTTGGCGCACTACCAGCAAACTCAAATGATGTTCTGTGGATCAATATTGGGTTAGGTCTATGCCCAACATCGTCAAAGAGGAGGGAAAGACCCCGCAGGGCTCAGGTAACTCCTCTTTTGGCCAATACATGGGAGGACAGAGTTAAATCTCCCTGAGCACACTATGTGGACCTGCTAGGTGGCAGGTGTGAAATGGCCTTGACCACAGAGATGGCAGGGACATAAATGTGAGAAGAACCCTGGATAGGCTGGAGAGTGCAACATAGTCACACATGCTTCACACATAACCAGGGATTCTCCCACTGTTTACGCACAGATGGATGAAAGTCAATTCAGACAAATGGCTCCTCAGAAAGTTTCCTCCAGTGCCCTTAAACTGAATGCTGAAACTACATTTCCTGCATATCTATGCCTTTGTGTGAACTCTGATGTTGAAAGGGGTTAGATTTTTCCTATAAAAGATTTTCCACAGTCAGTGCACTCTTAAGGTCTTTCTCCAATGTGACCTTTCTGATGACAACGCAGTTTGGATGTGGTAATAAAAGATTTTCCGCATTCACTGCACACGTAAGGCCTTTCTCCAGTGTGAACTCTCTGATGATAATGGAGAGTAGAACTACAAGTAAAAGATTTACCACATTCACTGCACTCATAAGGCCTTTCTCCTGTGTGAATTCTCTGGTGTATTATGAGGTTATTTCTTTGGATAAAGGATTTCCCACATTCACTGCACTCATAAGGTCTTTCTCCAGAATGAACCCTTTGATGATAATGGAGGTCAGACCTAGAGATAAAAGATTTCCCACATTCACTGCACTCATAGGGTCTTTCTCCAGTGTGAGCTCTCTGATGATAACGAAGGCTGGAGCTGAAGGTAAAAGATTTCCCACATTCATTACACACATAAGGCCTTTCTCCTGTGTGAATTCTCTGGTGTAATATGAGGTTATTTCTTCGATTAAAGGACTTCCCACATTCACTGCACTCAAAAGGCCTTTCTCCAGTGTGGACTCTCCAGTGTTGAATGAGTGTCCACCTATTGTTAAAAGACTTCCCACATTCAGTGCATTTAAAAGGCTTTTCACCAGTGTGAGCTTTCTGGTGTTGATTCAATTGGGATCCATACTTAAACAATTTCCCACAGTCAGTACACTCATAAGGCCTTTCTCCTGTGTGAACTCTCTGATGTTGAATGAGAACCCACCTATTGTTAAAAGATTTCCCACATTCACTACATTCATAAGGCCTTTCTCCAGTGTGAACTCTTTGATGATAATGGAGGTTAGAGCTAGTAGTAAAAGTCTTCCCGCACTGACTGCATGCATAAGGCCGTTCTCCTGTGTGAGATCTCTGATGATACCTGAGGGCAGGCCTAGAGACAAAAGATTTCTCACAGTCACTGCACTCATAAGGCCTTTCTCCTGTGTGAGATCTCTGATGGTAAGTGAGGGCTGAGCTAGAGGTAAAAGATTTCGAACATTTACCACACACATAACTGTTTTCTCCACTGTGCCATGTGTGGGGAGAAACGAGGACAGATTTGTGGCTTAAGAATTTCCCACATTTGCTGCACTTGTACTGCATTGCCCCAGTCTGAATGCTTTGATGTTGACACAGGGTTGAGCTTTGCCGGAAGGATTTTCCAGATTCACCACACACATGAATCCATTCTCCAGCGTGGACTCTCTGGTGCACAACAAATGAGGATTTATACCTGAATGCTTTCCCACATTCACTGCACAGAAAACAAGGTCTTCCAGTGCAGACACCCTGGTCCTGAACAAGTGTACATGGGGGACTAAGGGCTTTCTTGCATTCTTCCCATGTGTGATGACTTTTCCTGCCATGTGAGGCTGACTCGCACTGGGTGACTGTGATTGGCTTCTTCACAGCCTGTTGCTGCAGGTGAACCATGATGGTCAGGAAGTCCTTTTCAAAATCCCTGCAGGTAAATGGCTTCTGTGACACATGGAATCTGCAGCTCTTCACAAACGAGGTCTTGTCCACACTGATTCTAAGGGTTTTCTCTCCCATGTGCTGCTCCAGGTGCTGCTGAAAGTTTGCACTAAAACAAAATTGCTTCACACATGCTCCACACCTCAACAGTTTCTGGACATGTTGTGTTTCATGGTGCTCAGCCAAGCGGAAAATGGTCCTCAAGACTAGACCACAAATCTCACATGGGTGCATCTTCTGAGTAGACAAAGCTGCCTTCGGAGTCCTAGCCTGTGACACTCCTAGAGAAGTGATCAGTTCAGAAGGTGCCTCTGCATTCTCTGTTCCACAGCAGCAACCTGAACAGAAAGAAATGCAGGTCAAGTACATACTGACTACAGGGAAGGGTCAAGCTCATCACAAATTTGCATCTGCATCAACAACAAAACAGCCAGAACACAATAAACAGTGGCCACGATTTCCCTGGAGATCCAGTGGGTAAAACTTCACCTTCCAATACAGGGAGTGTGGGTTCAATCCCTGGTTGGGGAGCTAATATCCCACATGCGTCTGTCAAAAAAACAAGACAGAAAACAGAAACAATACTGTAACAAATTCAATAAAGACTTTAAAAATAGTCCACATCAAAATCTTAAAACAAACACAGCAAGCAAATTAGACCAAATCTTATGTTGTCAAAAAGAGACTCACATCAGTACTAAGGACACACAGAGCTCAAAATGAAGGCAACATAAAGATACTCCATGCAAATGGAAAACTGGAAGTCAGCATAAGTACTGTATAGCTTCAGACAAAACAAACATTAAGTGAAAAACTGCAACAAAAGACAAGTTCATGATATAATGATAAAAGAGTTAATCAAGGGACTATAACAATAGCTAGTGTATATGCATTGAACATTGTAGCATGAAAATGTATGCATCAAATGTTAACCAATCTGAAAGCAGAAACAACAACCCAATAACAAGGGATTTCATAGAACTTTCCTGGTGGTCTGGTGGTTAAGAATTTACCTTGCCATGCAGGGGACAGGGGTTCGATCCCTAGTAAGGTAATTAAGATCTCACATGCTGCAGAGCTACTAAGCTGGCATGCTACAATTTCTGAGCCCATGAGTTCCAGAGCCAGCTCACCACAACAGAGGGCCAGCGTGCTGTAAACACTGAAGCCCATGTACCACAACTAAGGAGTCCATGTACCTCAACAAAAGATTCCAAATGATGAAACAAAGAAGATCCTGTGAATTGCAACTAAGACCTGACACAGTCAAATAAATAAATAAAATTAGGGGAAAAAAATAGCTAGAGACTTCAATATTCTCCTTTCAACAAAAGGTAGATCATCCAGACAGAAATTCAATAAGAAAACTTTGCACTTGAACATATACTTTAGATCAAATGGACATATACAAAACATAACATCCAACTGCAGCAGAATACACATTCTTAACTGCATACAGAACACTGCCCAGAGCAGATCATATGCTACAGGTTATAAAACCAGGTCTAACAAATTTAAGGAGATTGAAACAATATAAAGTATCTTTGCTGACCTCAATAGATTGAAGCAAGAAATCAGTAACAAGGAGGAAACTGGGAAAATTCACAAATATGTGGAAATTAAACATCAGAATCATGGAAAAATAATGGATCTCAGAAGAAACCAAAAAATACCGTAGCAGTTCAAAGACGGAAACTTAGAGCAATAACTGCTTACTGTAGGCATATATAGGAAAATAAAAGTCTTGGCTTCATGGGTGACTTCTACCAAACATTCAAAAAAGATTAAATACCTACCCTTTTCAAACTCTTCCAAAATATTGGAGAAAGGAATGCTTCCTAGCTCATTTTACAATGGCAACATCACCAGATACCAAAACCAGATGAAGACAACACAGAGAAAATTATAGGACAGCATCTCGGATAAACACAGATGCAAAAATCCTGAACAAAATATTAACTCTGAATTAAGTGTAAAGAAGGAACATACTCAACATAATAAAAGTCATAGATGGCAAATCCTTCAGCTGACATCAAGTTCAATGGTGAAATGTCAAAAGCTATCCCTCTAAAATCAGGAACAAGAAAAGGATGTCCAATATCTCCAATCTTATTCGATGTAATATCAAAAGTCCTAGCAAAGAGCAGTCAGGCAAGGGGGAAAAAAAAGGGGGGGGAAAAAGGCATCCAAAATGGAAAGGCAGAAGTAAAACTTTCACTATTTGCAGATATCAAGGTTTTACACATAGAAAACTCCAAGGACTCCACCAATAATCTATTAGAAATAACCAACAAAGTTGCAGGGTACAAAATTAACATACAAAAAACAGTTCAATTTCTAAACTTGAACAGTAAGCTAGCAAAAAACTTAAAACAATCCCATTTACAATTCCAACAAAAAGAATAAAATACCTAGGAGTATTTAACCAAGAAGGATGAAGACCTATACATGAAAAACTCTAAGACATTGTTGAAAGATTGAAAAAGACACAAATGGAAAGATATTACATGCTCACTGACTGGATGAATTAACATTATTAAAATGTCCATACTACCTAAAGCAGTCTACAGACTGAATGCAATCTCAATCGAAATCCCAAGGACATTTCTCACAGAAATAGAACAAAAAATCTGACAATTTATATACAAAACCACAAAACTTAGCAAATAGCCAAAGGATTTTTATAAAATAAACAAAAAAACTCAAGAAAACAAAGCTGGGGGAATTCCCTAGAGATCTGATGGTTAGGACTCAGCACTTTCACTGCAATGACCCAGGTTCAATCCCTGGTCAAGGAACTAAGTTGACCTGCTTGCTGCAACTAGAGAAAGCCCAAATGCAGCAAAGAAGATTCAGCACAGCCAAAAATAAATGAATCTTTAAAAAAATAAAAAAAGACACCCACCCTATAGGGTGGTCCAGTGGTTAAGAATCCAACTGCCAATGCACAGGAGACAAGTTTGATCCCTGGTGCAGAAAGATTCCATATGCTGAAGGGCAACTGAGCCCATGCGCCACAGCTAGTGAAGCCCACTTGCCCTAGAGCCTGTGCTCCACAACAGAAGCCACTGCAAGAAGAATCCCATGTATCTTTGAATCAGTTCTAATGAGGTGGATGAAACTGGAGCCTATTATACAGAGTGAAGTAAGTCAGAAAGAAAAACACCAATACAGTATATTAACACATATATATGGAATTTAGAAAGATGGTAACGATGACCCTATATGCAAGACAGCAAAAGAGACACAGATGTAAAGAACAGACTGTTGGACTCTGTGGGAGAAGGTGAGGGTGGGATGATTTGAGAGAAGAGCATTGAAACATGTATAAGTGAAACATATTGCCAGTCCAGGTTCAATGCATAAGACAGGGTACTCAGGGCCGGTGCACTGGGATGACCCAGAGGGATGGGATGGGGAGGGAGGTGGGTGGGAGGTTCAGGATGGGGAACACATGTACACCCATGGCTGATTCATTTCAATGTATAGCAAAACCCACTACAATATTGTAAAGTAATTAGCCCCCAATTAAAGAAAAAAAAAAGAAGCCCATGCATCACGAGAGTAGCCCCCACTGACCTCAACTAGAGAAACCTCACACACAGCAACAAAAACTCAGTGCAGCCAAAAATAATTTCTTTTTAAAATGAGGGGTAACATGCTAGCAAGGACACACAGAAAAGGGAACCATTGCACATGGTTGCAAAGTATGTAAATTAACATAGTCATGGAAAATATCACAAATATTCATCAAAATATTGAAAGTAGAACTACCATATGATCAAACACACCCATTTCTGGGTATATATCCCAAGGAACAAAATCAGTATCTTCATGAAACAGGTGCACGTGCATATTCATTGCAGCATTATTCAAAAGAGCCAAGATACAGAAACATTTTAAAGTGTTCATTACTGGATGAAGTGATAAAGAAAATGTGGTACATACACAAACATGCACCAACTTTCCCATGATTATGTGTGCAGGAATATTCAGATAAGAAAAAGGAAAAACTGCCACTTGCAACAATCATGAGCCTAGAGGACATTATGCTAAATGAAATAAGTCACAGAGAGACGAACAAATAGTTTATTAAAAATAGAATCTTTAAAAAAGTCAAACTTAGAGAAGCAAAAAGTAGAAGGCCAAATACTGAGAGCTAGAAAAACGGGGCGATGGTGAAAAATACTTCCAGTTATGAGTAAGTTCTAAGAACCAAATGTGCAGAATAGTGACTATAGTCATTAATATTGTATTGTATACTTGAAATTTGCTAACAAATCCTAAGTATTCTCACATACACAAAAGAAAGTTATGTCTGGTGATAGGTGTGTTAATAAATTTCATGGTGATAATTGTTTCATAATATATATATATCAAATCATTACATTATATATATTAAGTACATAAAATTTTATCAGTTATACCTCAACAAAGTTGGGACGACAGGATGAAATGGAAACAAGAGGTCTAAACATAAAAAGAACTATATAGGCGAGAGATCAAGAGTAGCCAATGCTCATGTAAGTAGTCCCCATGACAGTGGCTGCAATTCCATAAACAGGCAGAAACAGAATTGTCAGCTAAAGGAGGGGGCCACAGAAACTGCATGGATCTGGATACACTGATCCATTCAGGGCAAGGGCGAGCAAGCTGCACCCAAAGGCCTTACTGCAAGACTATGAACCACAAATCCTTCCCTGTGACAGTTCAGTATAGCAGGTATTAGGGTTGTAGGGGAGAAAAAAGGGCAGTGCAAAAACCCCAGCCCTATTAACCACAACTACCCAGAACACTGGGGAAGCAAGCAGTGCCAACACCATGGGAGGACAGAGCACCTTCTGGGGCATGAGGCAGGATACAGAGGCCAGCCCAGGTCAGTAGGGAGGCTGAAGGTCTTACCCAGTGAGGATATAAGTGCATAGTTCTCCAGCATCACATCCAGATACAGGCGTCTCTGAGCCTCATCAAGGAGCCGCCATTCCTCCCAGGAGAAGTACACAGCAACATCTGGAAAGGTCACACTACCCTGTGGTGAAGGGGACAAATGAAACCTTGAACAGTCTCTCTCTAAGAATCCACAACACATCTCTCCAAACAACCTATGCCATTCCCATCCTTCACTGGTGCCACTGATGCCTTCTCTCTCTTCACCACCCGCTTTACTCACTGTGTTCAGCCCTCAGCAGTAACTGGGCGGGGGGCAGGGGGTGGTACTACAAGGCTTCTCCAGAATTTTGTGCACACAGATGCCATCTAAACTCTGGGCTTGGCCTGCAATGTCCTGTCCCTCCAACCAAGCAATTCCCCTAGAGTCTCCCAAATTATGGGACTCTAGACACAGCCAAAGATAAGCTCATGCTTCACCTGTAAATACTCAACATCAGGAACCTGAGGCCATCAGTTCACATTTCCTCTTAATGGGCACATCATTCTGTAGGTAGCACTTCTCTCACAATTTCAGACTCTACAGTTGCACTTCCACAGCACTGCCATCTCCCTGCACCACACCACAGAATTCTTCCTGAACACACATGCACACCTGGTGCTTGGCATCCAAAGAATGCTTGAGAAATTAAAGAAGATTCACTACAACCCCAGTCCTCTGATGGATCTGACACCAGACTAAGCCACACATGCTGCTTAGAAGATCTTGCCACCTGCTGCCAGTCCTTCCTTCAATATTCGCCACCCTAAAACCACACAAGATTTTCACATTCCCATAACTCTCTTCAACTTTACTGCTAGCTTTGCCCTTTCAGCAACCACAACACTCCTCTCTCCACTCAACCTTTGTAAAAAAAATCCAGCCCTAAAAATCTCCCCTCCAGTCACAGTGATTCACAAATGACATCTGTCCCAGACCTTCTCCACTGGCAAGACTAAAACATCCCAGATCCTGTCAAAGTTCATTGCAACATTCTGGAGAAGTCATATAGTACTAAATGAGAAGCAGCTCCAGACTTACTGCCTTCTTGTCTTAATTACTCCTGGGTCTCCTCAGCCATACCTCAGACTCCATTCATCCCACTGAAGCCTTGGCCGCCTGCCAAGCTGACCTCTCTTACACGGGTCCCACTGCCACTTCTCTACTTCACTTGGGTTTGCAATGCCCTAAAACCCCTGAGCAAAAGAACTACTCCTTAGCACACGCCCTAGTCTTTCTGACCTACTAATATCATGGCCACTATAACCTGCATTCCCTTCCTAAATGTGATCCACAGTTCCACCTGTGTCCACACAATGGTCATCACTTGAAAATTTCCATTCCTGAACACGTTCCCCAGTTTTCCAGACCTGCCTAGTCAACTGTCCATGTTGCCTACACTCAAGTCTTCTCTGAAACATTTCAGATTCTTCAGAGAGCCAAATCAAACTCATAATATTTCCAAAGAAAATTAACGTGCTGCTAAGGTCCCCATCCAGTTGATGGGTCTTCCATCCCTTTGTCTACTAGGGCCAAAACCCCAAGGGTCATCCCTTACAATTGTCTTTCTCTTGTCACCAACAAAACCCACAATTTAATTTGTCCCTTTGTATGAGAGCAGGATGAGAACAGCCCTTAGCAGGCAGCCATGGCTGTGCCTCAGTACTCTGCACTCTGTAACTAGGCAACAAGTCTTCCTCAGCCATTGGCCAGTGCCTCAGAGGACCCTCCCCACAAACAAACAACTGTCAATGAATGACCATTAGGGAAGTGATTCAGTCAAGGGTCAGTGGTGTGGTGATCATCAGGTGGAGAGTGAGCTAGGAAGCAGATTCAGGCCTTCTTCTGGAGGCCCTCCAGCGCAACCAGGCTTGGACCAGCAGGTCACCTGGGGAGTCCAGGAAACAGGCTGGGGATTACACCCTGCAGGGCTTCAGCACCCTCATAAGGCCCTCTACTAGCCGTGGCCCAGGCCATGAGGCAGTAGTGAACCTCTCTCCCATTCTTGTCTCTGTGATGTAACAGCAGTGGCCGTCTGCACGGTTTGCAGTCTGTGAGAACTGGTTTCCCACTTTGGGCAGCCTGAGGAGCCTGAGTTGGATTATAAAGAAACCTGAGAGCTGAAGAATTGATGCTTTTGAACTGTGGTGTTGGGAGAAGACTCTTGAGAGTCCCTTAGATAGCAAGAAGATCAAACCAGTCAATCCTAAAGGAAATTAGTCCTGAATATTTGTTGGAAGGACTGATGCTGAAGCTGAAACTCCAATACTTTGGCCACCTGATGCGAAGAACTGACTCAATGGAAAAGACCCTGATGCTGGAAAGACTGAAGGCAGGAGGAGAAGGGAACAACAGTGGATGAGATGGCTGGATGCCATCACCGACTCAATAGGCATGAATCTAAGTAAGCTCTGGGAGTTGGTGATGAACAGAGAAGCCTGGCATGCTGCAATGCATGGGGTTGCAAAGAGTCAGATACAACTGAGCAACTGAACTGAACTGAGGAGACTGAGGGCCAGTTGGGTTGGATGCCTGGCTCCTTCAGGGATGACAGCTGGGCAAGTCTGGGGACCTGGCCTTGAAGGAGCTGCCAACTGCAATCTGCCACCTCTTAGCTAGGACTGGGATATTGGAAGGTGAAAGTTGTGCCTTGGGACTTTGCCCTTTCTTGTCAGGATAGAGAATAACATTCATCTGGTAGAGACTTATAGGAACATCCTTACCTGACCATGAACTGATCCCAAGAACAAAGGATCTAACATGAGAAATCTATAACAACTAACCACGCCCATACCTCACCTTTTGCTTTTAAAGGGCCTTGCTGAAAGCTTTCAGTAACTTTGGGGCTCTTAGGGCACGAGCCACCCATCTCCTTGTACAAATCTGTAATAAACCTCTGTTCCAAACTCTGTTTTAGTATTGATGGGCCTGACTGTGAGGGGGGCACAAGGACTTGAGATTTCGGTAACAACTTCTCAAAAAATTGTTCCAGGATTCAACCACTTTTCACACATCCAAGGTAGTCACTCTGGTCCATCAATACACACCTAGGCTATTACAATTAATACCTCTGTGCTTCCTGTCTCCTACCTCCCTCTCCTACTTTGTTTTCTTCTTGGCAGTCAGAGGGAGCCTATTTTGATCTGCATGCGATCACTTCCCGCTTGCGATTCAAACCCTCTATTACCTACGAAATAAATGGTCTTTTCTTTTTTCTGGCCGCACGGTGGGACTTGTGAGATCTTAGTTCCCCAAACAGGAATTGAACCGGGGCCCTCGGCCAAGAGAGGCGGAATCCTAACCACTGGGCTGCCAGGAAATTTCCATAAATGGCCAAGCTTTCTCGCTGCAACACTGCAACCCTGACTGATCCAGCTGCAACTTGCTCCTAACAGAAATTGCTAGAAGGATTGAGAACTGCTCTGCCCAAGTTCCTGGTCAGTACAACCTCCAAATCTCTGCGCCTTCAGGTCCCTCCGCCCGTCACCCTCTCCCACGCGCATTCACAGAGTCTGTCAGACACAGAGCCCCACCCAGTCGGCCTCACCGGCCTGGATCCCCGGGACTGGGCTGCGGGCACGTGAGCAGGCTACCGCCACCCCCTCGACGCTCGCGGTTTTAGTGTCTGGTGGGGTGAGGGCGGTGAAGGCCCAGGGGGACCAGCGTTTACCTGAGGCGGGTCCCTTAGAGCCGCCGCCATCGGACTCTGTGGGCGGAGCGGGGCCGGGAGCGGCTGGAGTACCCCGCCCGGTAGGGCTTCTGCCGGTCTTGGCGCAGCGCACCCTGGGCGACGTCACCGAGCCTCACACCCGCCTCTCTGCAGCGGGTACCTTCTCAGTCTCATCCCCACTTCCAAGCACTAGTAACCGAAGAGCCTGAATTATGAAAAAGCTCCAGTAAATTCAAAATGACGCTCATAGCGTCGCGGCCGGAAGTCCCGCCCAGACATTATTGCCTCACAGGCAAATACGGCTTTTCTTTGTCTTAATTGGCTGATCGTCGCAGCCCCCAGCTCACAGCCGCCTGGGTAATGTATTTCCCACATATACGAGCCAAGGTCCAGTTTTGAGTTATCCCTGACATCCAGGAGAAAAGGCTAAGTTACACTGTGAGGTTTGCTAAAATAACAACCTAACTCCAGAGACTGAGGTGGGGCGTTGCTTCTTAAAGAGAATGCACTCAGATGTTTGAGGATTACTATCTGTAACTGATCACACAAATGTTTGGAGACATTTTTTCAAATTCTTCGAAGCTCTGCGTGTTCCTAGAGTCTAAGAGCACCTTTCCAGATGCTCTCAAATCCATCAATTCAAATGCATCCTGGAACTTCCCAGTCGGTCCAGTGATTAAGATTGCTCCCTTCCAAGGCAGGAGGCGTGGTTCAGTCCCTGATGAGGGAACTAAGAGCCCACAAGCCTCCCAGCACGTCCAAACAAACAAACAAAAAAACGCAAATGATCTATGCAGAGTCACTTAGACACAGAATGGACACACTGGAAACTGAAGCTAATAAACAATAGTGCACTGTTCATCTGTGTTCGGTATAGACAAATACACAAAAGTGTAGATAAGGAAAAGGATGCTGCGCCACCTTGAGGAAGAAATAAAAAGATAGGTCTCTGACAATGATTCCCAAGACAACAGAAATTCTGCCTTTATAGTTGCTGGGAGAAATATCAATAACCTCAGATACGCAGATGACACCACCCTTATGGCAGAAAGCGAAGAAGAACTAAAAGGCTTCTTGATGAAGGGAGAGTGAAAAAGTTGTCTTAAAGCTCAACATTCAGAAAACTAAGGTCATGGCATCTGGTCCCATTCAGTTCAGTTCAGTTCAGTTCAGTCGCTCAATCGTGTCCGACTCTTTGGGACCCCATGAATCACAGCACCCAGGCCTCCCTGTCCATCACCAACTCCCGGAGTTCACTCAAACTCATGTCGATCAAGTCGGTGATGCCATCCAGCCATCTCATTCTCTGCCGTCCCCTTCTCCTCCCGCCCCCAATCCCTCCCAGCTTTTCCAGTGAGTCAACTTTTCGTATGAGGTGGCCAAAGTATTGGAGTTTCAGCTTTAGCATCAGTCCTTCCAATGAACATCCAGGATCGATCTCCTTTAGAATGGACTGATTGGATCTCCTTGCAGTCCAAGGGACTCTCATGAGTCTTCTCCAGCACCACAGTTCAAAAGCATCAATTCTTCGGCGATCAGCTTTCTTCACAGTCCAACTCTCACATCCATACATGACCGCTGGAAAAACCATAGCCTTGACTAGACGGACCTTTGTTGGCAAAGCAATGTCTCAGCTTTTTAATATACTATTTAGGTTGGTCATAACTTTCCTTCCAAGGAGTAAGCGTCTTTTAATTTCCTGGCTGCAATCAGCATCCGCAGTGATTTTGGAGCCCAAAAAAATAAAGTCTGACACTGTTTCCACTGTTTTTCCATCTATTTCCCATGAAGTGATGGGACCAGATGCCATGATCTTCGTTTTCTGAATGTTGAGCTTCAAGCTAACCTTTTCACTCTCCTCTTTCACTTTCATAAGAGGCTTTTGAGTTCCTCTTCACTTTCTGCCACAAGGGTGGTGTCATCTGCATATCTGAGGTTATTGATAATTCTCCCGGCAATCTTGATTCCAGCTTGTGCTTCTTCCAGCCCAGCATTCCTCATGATGTACTCTGCATATAAGGTAAATGAGCAGGGTGACAATATACAACCCTGACGTACTCCTTTTCCTGTTTGGAACCAGCCTGTTGTTCCATGTCCCGTTCTAACTGTTGCTTCCTGACCTGCATACAGGTTTCTCAAGAGGCAGGTCAGGTGGTCTGGGATTCCCATCTCTTTCAGAATTTTCCACAGTTTCTTGTGATCCACACAGTCAAAGGCTTTGGCATAGTCAATGAAGCAGAAATAGATGTTTTTCTGGAACTCTCTTGCTTTCTCCATGATCCAGCGGATGTTGGCAATTTGATCTCTGGTTCCTCTGCCTTTTCTAAAACCTGCCTGAACATCTGGAAATTCATGGTTCACATATTGCTGAAGTCTGGCTTAGTTGTGTTGTTTTCTAATGTGAATGGATGTATTTTTCTGCACTTATAAACATGTTTTATAATTCATTAGTATTATGTTGAATGCTATTATTTCTAATACTAAACCATTCTTGAGTTACTGAGATGCTTTCAACTTCTGAAAACACAGATGAATTTAATAAGTTTTATGAGACTGCTATTCTAGTACCATAAAATTAGTTGAGGAATATGAATCTCTGAAAGATTGATAATAAGCTTAGATTCCTCGTTTCAGTGAATGATTCATGTAACTCCCTTCCTGTGAATCAGTGTCTTTCTACAAATCTGTCAGATAGCAAGTATCAGCAAGTATCAAAGAGATTTGGTATTTGTTAGCTTGATCAAGAAAGACATGCGTTTTAGGGAGGTTCAAGAGGGAGATGACATATGTATAGCTGTCAGACATATGTATATGGCTGACTCATGTTCATGTATGGCAGAAACCAACACAATATTGTAAAGCAATTATCCTTCAATTAAAAATAAACCTTAAATAAAGAAAGACATGTCTAGGAGGTTGACTTATTGTTTTATTTTGTTATTTTATTTTTTAATAAGATTTACTGAATTATAAAACTGTAAGGTTGTATATTGTCACCCTGCTTATTTAACTTATATGCAGAGTACATCATGAGGAAAGCTGGACTGGAAGAAGCACAAGCTAGAATCAAGATTGCCGAGAGAAATATCAATAATCTCACATATGCAGATGACACCACCCTTATGGCAGAAAGTGAAGAGGAACTCAAAGGCCTCTTGATGAAAGTGAAAGAGGAGAGTGAAAAGGTTGGCTTGAAGCTCAACATTCAGAAGACAAAGATCATGGCATTTGGTCCCATTACTTCATGGGAATAGATGGGGAAACAGTGGAAACAGTGTCAGAATTTATTTTTGGGGGCTCCAAAATCACTACAGATGCTGATTGCAGCCAGGAAATTAAAAGACGCTTACTCCTTGGAAGGAAAGTTATGACCAACCTAGATAGCATATTAAAAAGCAGAGACATTACTTTGCCAACAAAGGTCCATCTAGTCAAGGCTATGGTTTTTCCAGTGGTCATGTATGGATGTGAAAGTTGGACTGTGAAGAAAACTGATCGCCAAAGAATTGATGCTTTTGAACTGTGGTGCTGGAGAAGACTCTTGAGAGTCCCTTGGACTGCAAGGAGATCCAACCAGTCCATTCTAAAGGAGATCAGTCCTGGTGTTCATTGGAAGGACTGATGCTAAAGCTGAAACTCCAATACTTTGGCCACCTCATGCCACCTCATGCGACAAGTTGACTCACTGGAAAAGTCTCTGATGCTGGGAGGGATTGCGGGCAGGAGAAGGGGATGACAGAGAATGAGATGGCTGGATGGCATCACCGACTTGATGGACATGAGTTTGAGTGAACTCCGGGAGTTGGTGATGGACAGGGAGGCCTGGCGTGCTGTGATTCATGGGGTCGCAAAGAGTCGGATACGACTGAGCGACTGAACTGAACTGAACTGAATGTATCATTGTGTATATCTTGCTGATTTGACATATGTATACCATGTGAAACCATTCCTTCATCTAGTTAATTAATACATCATCACCTCATATACTCATCGTGTATATGAGAGAGAGAACATTTATGTTACACTCTCTTTATATGTATCAATTATACAATATGATTTTATCAACATTACTCATGGTGTTTTACATTAGATCCTCAGACCTTAGTCATTTTATATCTGGAAGTTTGCTCCCTTTCGCCAAACTGTCCCTATCTCTTCCACCCCACCTCACACCAGTAACAACACTTATACTCTTTATTTCTATGAGTTTGACTTTTTAAGACTTTGCATAAAAGTGATACCACAGAGTATTCGTCTTTCTGTTTCACTTCCTTTACTTAACACAATGCATTAAATGTCCATTGATGTTGTCACAAATATCAAGAGTTCCTTCATTCATATGGCTAGGTTGTTGTTCAGTCACTCAGTCATGTTCAACTCTTTGCAACCCCATGGGCTGCAGGCTTCCCAGTCCTCCACCATCTCCCAGAGTTTGCTGAAACTCATCTCCATTGAGTTGGTGATGCTATCCAACCATCCCATCCCCTGTCACCCCCTTCTCCTCCTGCCCTCAATCTTTCCCAGCATCAGGGTCTTTCCCAATGAGTCTGCTCTTCACATCAGGTGGCCAAAGTATTTGAACTTCAGCCTTAGCATCAGTCCATCCAATAATATTGAGGGTTGATTTCCTTTAGGGTTGACTAGTTTGATCTCCTTGCAGTCCAAGGGACTCTGAAGAGTCTTCTCTAGCACCGTATCTGGAATTGTTGGATACCCACTCCAGTGTTCTTGCCTGGAGAATCCCAGGGATGGGGGAGCCTGGTGGGCTGCCGCCTATGGGGTCACACAGGGTCGGACACGACTGAAGCGACTTAGCAGCAGCAGCAGCAGCAGGGTAGTTCTTTTTTAATTTTTATTTTTTGTGAAAACTCGACTCTTTTCCATAGTGGCTGCACTAATTTACATTCCCAGAATTGATGCACAAAAATTTCACATTTCTCAACATCCTCTCTAAAAATTATCC